>NC_092583.1:3568763-3868763 GCF_037975245.1 Apostichopus japonicus
TAACTGTAAAGACTAGAGGAAGTGTTACCTGATGGATTTAAATACTCCCACCTGAAAACTTAAAAATCATTATAGCTTACATACAACATAATCACTCTTTACTTAATTTATTTTCAAATCGTTAAATATTGTGTTTAAGCAATTAGTTGCTCAATTATCCCATCACTTAGATTCTACATTCCTTATTAAACAGCTTGTGTTTGAACGAGGAAGTGAAGTTAAATTCCAGGTGTAAATAATAATAGCTTCTATACAGACTATGCCTCAAAGTGATATCTTGAATTGCTTATAAGAGTGGCCATGGGTCATGCATCTCCCTCATAGTTCTGGTGTCTGATCACATGGACAACAGTGATGAGGCACATGTTACATGCATGTGAACACTGGATAGATTCACATGGCTCTTACATGGAGGAGGGTCTTTTTTGTTAAATGGCCTGATCTCAACCCTGAGCTGCCATTGAATTGTAAAGTAAAGAAAAGGGGTTTAACAGAAAAATGCTCATTAAAAAAACCCAGAAAAACAGAAAAAGAAGAAGGGTGAAAAAAAAGCTAAAGGGTAAAAGAAAGGGTGGCATATAAGTTACATTTGATTGGTCAAAGAGAACAGTGTGTATTAAAACTTAAAAGAAACTCTGATGGCTGTAAATCATATTCACTTAACTTTCCTTTTCCAAAAGTGGGGAATGTTTTATTGCTTATATGCCAAATCAGCTGGTGGAACATTTCGTCAAGCCTCCCTAGGGTAATTCCCCATTCTGAAAAATATATCACAATTTCACAGCAGAGAGAATGCCTGGGGACAATGGGCATGTGTAGACTTGCGTATTGTTAAGGAGAGACAAAAAGTCCCCCACTGAAGTACAAAAAGTCCCCCCCCCCTTGGGAAATTCCCACTCCCTCTGCCCAGTTAAGAAACACTGGTTCAACTTTTCAAACCAACTAAGATTTTCAACAAGTCATATAGCTAGCTAAACTACCTTTGTACAGTATGACTCACTGATGCTCTATCAGCGAGCTTTCTGTTTTGATCTTATCTCTGGAATCAGTCAATATTTCATATAAAAGTAACCAGTTGCTTCAATTTTCTTACTTAATTCTTCCATTCCATAATATTTCAGCTAACTGTAAAGACTAGAGGAAGTGTTACCTGATGGATTTAAATACTCCCACCTGGGAACTTAAAATCATTATAGCTTACATAAAACATAATCACTCTTTACTCAATCTATTTTCAAAGTGTTAAATATTGTGTTGAAGCAATAAGTTGCTCAATTATCCCATCACTTAGATTCTCCATTCCTTATTAAACAGCTTACTATTTGAATGAGGAAGTGAAGTTAGATTCCAGGTGTAAATAATAATAGCTTATATACAGACTATGCCTGAAAGTGGTATGTATACTTGCTAAGAGTGGCCATGGGTCATGCATCTCCCTCATGGTTCTGGTGTCTGATCACATGGGCAACAGTGATGAGGCACATGTTACATGCATGTGAACACTGGATAGATTCACATGGCTCTTATATGGAGGAGGGTCTTTTTTGTTAAATGGCCTGATCTCAACCCTGAGCTGCCATTGAATCGTAAAGTAAAGAAAAGGGGTTTAACAGAAAAATGCTCATTAAAAAAACCCAGAAAAACAGAAAAAGAAGAAGGGTGAAAAAAAAGCTAAAGGGTAAAAGAAAGGGTGGCATATAAGTTACATTTGATTGGTCAAAGAGAACAGTGTGTATTAAAACTTAAAAGAAACTCTGATGGCTGTAAATCATATTCACTTAACTTTCCTTTTCCAAAAGTGGGGAATGTTTTATTGCTTATATGCCAAATCAGCTGGTGGAACATTTCGTCAAGCCTCCCTAGGGTAATTCCCCATTCTGAAAAATATATCACAATTTCACAGCAGAGAGAATGCCTGGGGACAATGGGCATGTGTAGACTTGCGTATTGTTAAGGAGAGACAAAAAGTCCCCCACTGAAGTACAAAAAGTCCCCCCCCCCTTGGGAAATTCCCACTCCCTCTGCCCAGTTAAGAAACACTGGTTCAACTTTTCAAACCAACTAAGATTTTCAACAAGTCATATAGCTAGCTAAACTACCTTTGTACAGTATGACTCACTGATGCTCTATCAGCGAGCTTTCTGTTTTGATCTTATCTCTGGAATCAGTCAATATTTCATATAAAAGTAACCAGTTGCTTCAATTTTCTTACTTAATTCTTCCATTCCATAATATTTCAGCTAACTGTAAAGACTAGAGGAAGTGTTACCTGATGGATTTAAATACTCCCACCTGGGAACTTAAAATCATTATAGCTTACATAAAACATAATCACTCTTTACTCAATCTATTTTCAAAGTGTTAAATATTGTGTTGAAGCAATAAGTTGCTCAATTATCCCATCACTTAGATTCTCCATTCCTTATTAAACAGCTTACTATTTGAATGAGGAAGTGAAGTTAGATTCCAGGTGTAAATAATAATAGCTTATATACAGACTATGCCTGAAAGTGGTATGTATACTTGCTAAGAGTGGCCATGGGTCATGCATCTCCCTCATGGTTCTGGTGTCTGATCACATGGGCAACAGTGATGAGGCACATGTTACATGCATGTGAACACTGGATAGATTCACATGGCTCTTATATGGAGGAGGAAATTTTTTGTTAAATGGCCTGATCTCAACCCTGAGCTGCCATTGAATCGTAAAGTAAAGAAAAGGGGTTTAACAGAAAAATGCTCATTAAAAAAACCCAGAAAAACAGAAAAAGAAAAAGGGTGAAAAAAAAGCTAAAGGGTAAAAGAAAGGGTGGCATATAAGTTACATTTGATTGGTCAAAGAGAACAGTGTGTATTAAAACTTAAAAGAAACTCTGATGGCTGTAAATCATATTCACTTAACTTTCCTTTTCCAAAAGTGGGGAATGTTTTATTGCTTATATGCCAAATCAGCTGGTGGAACATTTCGTCAAGCCTCCCTAGGGTAATTCCCCATTCTGAAAAATATATCACAATTTCACAGCAGAGAGAATGCCTGGGGACAATGGGCATGTGTAGACTTGCGTATTGTTAAGGAGAGACAAAAAGTCCCCCACTGAAGTACAAAAAGTCCCCCCCCCTTGGGAAATTCCCACTCCCTCTGCCCAGTTAAGAAACACTGGTTCAACTTTTCAAACCAACTAAGATTTTCAACAAGTCATATAGCTAGCTAAACTACCTTTGTACAGTATGACTCACTGATGCTCTATCAGCGAGCTTTCTGTTTTGATCTTATCTCTGGAATCAGTCAATATTTCATATAAAAGTAACCAGTTGCTTCAATTTTCTTACTTAATTCTTCCATTCCATAATATTTCAGCTAACTGTAAAGACTAGAGGAAGTGTTACCTGATGGATTTAAATACTCCCACCTGGGAACTTAAAATCATTATAGCTTACATAAAACATAATCACTCTTTACTCAATCTATTTTCAAAGTGTTAAATATTGTGTTGAAGCAATAAGTTGCTCAATTATCCCATCACTTAGATTCTCCATTCCTTATTAAACAGCTTACTATTTGAATGAGGAAGTGAAGTTAGATTCCAGGTGTAAATAATAATAGCTTATATACAGACTATGCCTGAAAGTGGTATGTATACTTGCTAAGAGTGGCCATGGGTCATGCATCTCCCTCATGGTTCTGGTGTCTGATCACATGGGCAACAGTGATGAGGCACATGTTACATGCATGTGAACACTGGATAGATTCACATGGCTCTTATATGGAGGAGGGTCTTTTTTGTTAAATGGCCTGATCTCAACCCTGAGCTGCCATTGAATCGTAAAGTAAAGAAAAGGGGTTTAACAGAAAAATGCTCATTAAAAAAACCCAGAAAAACAGAAAAAGAAGAAGGGTGAAAAAAAAGCTAAAGGGTAAAAGAAAGGGTGGCATATAAGTTACATTTGATTGGTCAAAGAGAACAGTGTGTATTAAAACTTAAAAGAAACTCTGATGGCTGTAAATCATATTCACTTAACTTTCCTTTTCCAAAAGTGGGGAATGTTTTATTGCTTATATGCCAAATCAGCTGGTGGAACATTTCGTCAAGCCTCCCTAGGGTAATTCCCCATTCTGAAAAATATATCACAATTTCACAGCAGAGAGAATGCCTGGGGACAATGGGCATGTGTAGACTTGCGTATTGTTAAGGAGAGACAAAAAGTCCCCCACTGAAGTACAAAAAGTCCCCCCCCCTTGGGAAATTCCCACTCCCTCTGCCCATTTAAGAAACACTGGTTCAACTTTTCAAACCAACTAAGATTTTCAACAAGTCATATAGCTAGCTAAACTACCTTTGTACAGTATGACTCACTGATGCTCTATCAGCGAGCTTTCTGTTTTGATCTTATCTCTGGAATCAGTCAATATTTCATATAAAAGTAACCAGTTGCTTCAATTTTCTTACTTAATTCTTCCATTCCATAATATTTCAGCTAACTGTAAAGACTAGAGGAAGTGTTACCTGATGGATTTAAATACTCCCACCTGGGAACTTAAAATCATTATAGCTTACATAAAACATAATCACTCTTTACTCAATCTATTTTCAAATCGTTAAATATTGTGTTTAAGCAATTAGTTGCTCAATTATCCCATCACTTAGATTCTCCATTCCTTATTAAACAGCTGACTATTTGAACGAGGAAGTGAAGTTAGATTCCAGGAGTAAAAAATAATAATAATAGCTTCTATACAGACTATGCCTGAAAGTGATATCTTGAATTGCTTATAAGAGTGGCCATGGGTCATGCATCTCCCTCATGGTTCAGGTGTGTGATCACATGGGCAACAGTAACGAGGCACATGCAACATGCATGTGAACACTGGATAGATTCACATGGCTCTTATATGGAGGGGCTTTCATGTTAAATGGCCTGATATCACGCCTTCGCTGCAATCAAAAGAATTGAGGAACTGAGCAGTCAAGTCGATGGCTAATTACTGAATATCAACCTGTACCTGATGCAGTGACATGTGCATGGATTTCAACAGGTGGGAGGAGGGGTGGATGGGGCTGGGAAGGGGAGGGACTCAAACATTTTCCCTGACTGATATATTCATAGAAGCCTGTTCAACCTTTATGGAAGGACCAGAGGTGGTCTAATGATTTTAGAAGAGAGTGGGGTGTTGGCCCAAAGTGTCTTATTCAAATTGAGCATTGGTTCAAAAACACATACAGAATCATAATCAGAACATCTCGCCATGACGATATACGATTGTTATTAGCATGCATAAAATGCGTAGAATACTCACTCGTTATTTCTTCACGATGAATTGCCTTACCAGTAATAACTATTGAAGCAAGCTAGACCACCTGGCTGTCACACCAAGCTTTTAAGTCGCTGTCCTGTCTGAGTTCGATATCCACAAAACAGTGTAAATTCACAGTTATACACAAACAAACACACAATGAGCACATATAATGTTGAAGTGAAAGCTTCCTCCGTTTTCATTATAAACTTCTTTTTCAAAGTTTCCACAAACAATTACTTCCGGCAACCGACATTAATATTTTGGAAACAGACGAAATACCATGTAATATGGTTTCTGTTGCAATACGAGAATACCTTTCACAATTAATATTTGTTTTTTTCTTTTCCCACCAGTATCCTTCATTACCAAAATGTAATGACACAATATATATGTATATATATCATTCAACATATTTTTTAAGAATGGTCATCATGCAATCGAAGAGTTCCTCTGATTGTTTTCCTTCACAGATTTACTGCTGATGAGGAAGTGCTTAAGCTAACATAAACCAATCACCTGTATGTCACCCTACCACCATGCACATAATGCTGCCTTTACCCATACTAGTATGGCTCTATGCAGATCTCCTGGAGGAATGTTTGTCATATGGGCAACGGTGGTCAGTCACATGTAATGTACATGTTAGGCACATGTGATGTGCATGTCAAGTTTGGATGGAGCAAAATGGTCTCTGCCATTCCAGTGAATAGAAGTTGTGGCTGTTACCATGCAGCCTGAAGTGCACAATCATATCTATCAGCATAACATACTAGGAATGGGAATCTAGTGCAAAGAAAATTTTCTTTTCCGGTCGTCTTGATAAATTCCCAGACAGTTGTCCATTGTTCATTTACTTCATTTATAAAGCATAATTGGATTTATATATCTATCAGTTTGGAAATTCTAAATAATTATGGCAATTTAATTCATCGTAGTGAATTGATATGATTCTGAAATTCTAAAGAGTGAATTTAATAGGACCTCTGAGACTGTGATCATTTTAAACTTTCAAAGTTTGAGAAAATTTTGGCCAGGTTCCATGTCCATGCATGCTATATTGAATTTAAGTGTCATAATGAATCTTTTATATCATTTAATAACTGACTAATTTTGTCAAATTTTTCATGGAAAAGGATGGCATAATTATATCTACAGGGGTAAAATGGACCTGTCCTCTGTAATACTTCAGTTAGGGGTGACACAACTTGCAATCCTCTTCTAATTTTATTCATCTTTAAAGGGTGTGAAGACTCGCGCAAAAAGAAACGTCTAATGCCGGTAATCTGACCTAGTTTCTAATGAGGTGTAACAGAAGTGTTAGACACCACAATCTATCCCAGGAAATACACACACAGCTTGCTACCGTCGGTAATTAGACACTAGTGTACAGTCAGTACATACAGCTAAGGTCAATACCCACAACACAGTGTATAAACTATACAGGAAATCTCAAGTCCAACTTAAGATAACAAGGTATCACATTTCATTACTGTCTGCGTTTTGTAGCGACACGAACAAAACGTCACTTGCATGCAACAGAAAGTTAACTTTTTCAGATGGCCGCACCGGGTTTGGGGCGAGTCTTCAATGCCTTTAATATTTATGGAGTGAGTTGGTGAGGGGAGAAGAGGAGAGTAGGGGAGGAGGAGGGGAGGAGGCAATTATTTAAAATTTAATAATTAATTAATTAAATTTAGGGACATTTGATAGTCAAATTCATCACAAGTTTAGAGTTGATATCCTATGCTTGTGAAAGTTCCACACAATTTAGTCATTGGCATGCACAGGGCAATTCAGCAGTAATATCATACACAGCTACATAGTATTGCTGTGACTAAAGAAACTTTGCATGACCCTTAACAACTGACTGTCTGACTCACTAACTAACCTACTATATGTGATACATGTAGCTGCACTGCCAGACACAGTCTGCAGTGTAGTTCCCATATTTCAAAGTCAAATTGCAACAACTTTTAAGAAGTCATTTTAAATCCACACAAATCAGACAAACATGGCTTCAGATGTACAGAGATCGTGTATATCATCCTACAGAAACAGTGTGCAGTGTAGTTGCCATGTTTCATATTCAAATTGCAATAACTTTTAAGAAGTCATTTTAAGTCCAAAAAGATCAGACAAACATGGCTTCAGACGTACAGTAATCGTGTATATCATCCTCCATACAAGGAGTGTTAGCTCAGTGGTTAAAGCCGTTGCCTTTCAATCACAAGGTCTCGAGTTTGAGTCACTCCAAGATTAATGTATGTCGTCCAGCTACAGAGTTGTTGACAATTCATAATCATGGACGATAAATATGAATCTTAGAGATTGTCTTCGGTCAGCTTGCAGCTTTGATAAGCCAATGATGGCTTCTTCGTGAGTTCAAGCAGGAGGATCTAAATACATACCAGTGGCACAACCATACATAAAATCTGGAAAAGGTGCAGAGGGGGGAGGGGGGGGTATCTACATATCAGTGGTGTATAACCAAACATTAAATCTGGGAAAGGTGGTGTTTGAACCCCACTGGCAATAAATATTACAGAATATCCTAGCATACAGATAATATATAAATTTAAAACAAGAAATGTATTTGTGGTACAATTGAAACGACCTATAAACAGTCAAAAATTCTTCAACATTCAAAGTTGCAAAATATAGTGTTCACCATTTTGCACATAAGCACCTTCCCTTCCCCCAAATTTCCATCAATCCCTCCCCTTTTAAAATGATCCGGCTCCACGGAGGGAGCGGAGGGGGGGCATAACATCTTAGCTGGCCCTACTGCAGAACAAAACAATTGATATGGAAAGTGTAATGTCTATGCACCACAGAGATTCTTTGCACTGAGGCGGCTATCAACATTACAGGCTTTTATAAAACAATGTTAATTATGAATTTTTTCTTATAAGACTTAAAGTCTCAATTTGCTAACTTTTAACTTTGACCTTTCCAGCTTACTGCACTAAAAGTTCAGTGAAAATGACACCGTTCTATGCAATTTTCATATCAATATTCATTACTTTTACTGAGTCATCCGTTGTTAAACATTTTGAACTGAATAAAATTCGCCAGATTTACTAACAAGTTCGTAGATTCTACAAACTTCCATCAAAATTTGCAAGCCCCGTCTAACAGATCATGGGCCAATCAAATCTCTCTGTTTTCTTTATGACCATTAGGCCTAGTCTGTGTTAGGTTCTTCTCTTGAATAGTATCTTTCTTTTGGTCTTACCGATGTAGCTTGTGAAATTGTGTCATTTCCTTCCATTGCAATGAATAATTTGAAAATGTATTGAGACGTCCACAAGAAAATTCCTGTTAAAATTTCAACTGGTTTTAACTGGAACTAACAAGAACTGACAGGTACCTGTTCACGACAACTGGTTTTAACAGGTATTGCGATCAAAACTGGCTCATACCAGTTAATTTCCTGTTGCAACAGGTATGTTACCTGTAAGCTGTTAACACACCAGTTGGTTTCAACAGGTACCTGTTAAACCAGTTGCTTTTAACAGGTAATACACCTGTTGAAAACAACTGCTTTAACAGGTACCTGTTACACCAGTTGCATTCAACAGGTACCAGTTGGTTTTAACAGGCATCTGTTAAACCAGTTGCTTTTAACAAATACAGCAACTCGTTTAATAGGTACCAGTTGCTCTAAGCAGGTACCTGTTAACCTGTAGTGAAGGACAGGTACCTGTCAAGTTAAAACAGGTAAATTTTCGACTATTCCGTGTTAATTGGGAGGCCTAAGACAATTTTTTCCATTTATAATAATCAGTACATTTTGTATGAGGTTTAAGTTGACCTTTGATTTCAACACCATATTCAATTTTGAAACCGCGAAGCAACAGCAGCTTGCTGTTTGCACAGTGTAAGCATTGCTTGGCATAGTTTTATACGATCAGTCTGACACAAATAAATTGATCTACAAAATAATTTTTGTGAAAATTTCCAAACAACTTTTAACTGTAACTCACCCAAGAAGGTCTACAGAAGAATGGAAGTATTAACCGCCATCATCGGCCTACCTGTTATTCCTTAAACGTGGAGGCAAAACCGTGCACTAATGTTAATTGTTAGGGCACTAGTATTATGGTTAGTGTTACGCTAAGCAGTACGTGTAACCATTGTTAAGCTGGCGTTTCGCAATACACAAGTGCAATGACAGTGAGAAGCCTAGGCGTCTACTGGGTACTGCAGTGCATTCTCAACACCAAACTGTGCATTCTAAACACCAATTAACATTGTGTTATGTGTGTATTGGGCTACTGTAGATTGAACAGTGGCACAGGGTGTGGGGGGATGGGGGGGCGAGACTTTTGAGAGCGGGGCTTTCGCCTTGTATCAATGCAAGCCACCCCAGCCCCCTTGTGCAAGTCACTGGTATCCACTATGAAAAGAAATGGCTGTAAATTCTTTTAAATTACGCGCTTTATCAACGTAATATTACCGGTAGGAATATTTGTCTTACCACTATTATAGGCCTAGTAATTGTTTCGGTCTCGCGGGCCAATAATAGTTTCGGTCTCGCGGACCTTGGTCTCGCAGACCTTCGGTGTCGCGGACCTTTTATAATTTTGGTCTCGCGGACCTTCATGGAACGTTTGAAAGAAAGCTGCAATTTACTGAGGAAGCTGCAAGGTTCAGCAAATTCATATCTGAGAAGCTGACATCAATCGTAAAACAAAGAAGGCCTTAGAACATTAGTAACATATTATTTGTTTTCAATGGTTATTGCTTATTATACAACACCTAATTATATTCCAGCCATTTGATTGGTCAATTGCTCGTCGATTTGTTCCATTCAACAACAACAAATAAGGAAAAAAAAACACCCTCCTTCTGGTTCAGTTGCTAGAATAGGTAAAATTCTAGACTGACATTAACAGCTGCAACTAAGGAGCTGAAATCATCATGTTAAAAAACAAAAAAAACAAAAAACCTAAAAAACCTTTCTCTGGTTCAGTTGCTAGAATTGGTAAAATCCTAGACTGACATTAACAACTGCAACTAAGGAGCTGAAATCATCATGGTTAAAAAAAAAAAAAAACCCCAAAACCTTTCTCTGGTTCAGTTGCTAGAATTGGTAAAATCCTAGACTGACATTAAAGGAATTGTCTGGTGGAAGCTAGCTTTTGATACATTGTCCTTGTAGTTATTATTTTTCTCTTTCTAACCATGTAAAAATTGTCCCCATTCGACGTTTTCCTCTTGTAGAAATCTGGTTTTCAAATTCACCAGTTTCTCACCAAAAGTACCGTTTGTTCGAACGCTTCAATATGGTGATTGATGTAGTGCTTGCAGATAGGCAAAACAGGCGACTTGAAGATAGCACTCCCATTTCCGCAACAAATACACTCTCATGTGTATGCACATTGGATTGCCTAATATAACGTACATACTCGCGAACGTATATCCTACGATGCCCAGATGGTGTACTTGTATAGCGTTGCACATAATACACTCACACTCAAACCACAGTTCATAAACTGTTCTTCGAAATCGCTGAAATAAAATTCACGGATCAAATTAACAGTAAAAGGAAACTTGAAAAGTATTTGTTACACCGAAAGATGAAACTTGGCGGAATCGTTTTCAGAGCAGAATGTAGCACGGAGCAGCTAACTAAGACTTCGCAGAACTGTCCGATTGTAAACGTTAGAGTAGCCTATACGCGCTAACATTCTTCGCGCTGGAGCTGGATAGCACGACGTATAAACAACGAAGAGTCTAGTGTTAAAACTTATCTTATGTTACAGAAAGAAGACGAAACCACTGATTTACTACGTATATGGCGGCTTAAGGAGTTTTTTAAATCATATCTAATTTATAAAAAATTTCACCGGAAATTATGGAAGAAATTTATCGGAATCGTTGTCAGAGCAGAATGTAGCACTGAGAAGCTTAGGCTTCGCAGAACTGTCCGATTGTCAACGTTTCAGTATAGCCTACATGCGAACATTCTTCGCATTGGCGCTGGATAGCGCGATGTAAAGCCTAAACAACGAAGAGTCTGCTGTTAAAATTTACCTTGTGTTACACAAAGACCACGGAACCACCGATCTAGTACATGGCGGCTTAAGGAGTTTTTGAAAACATATCTAATTTCTAAGAAATTTCACCGGAAATTAAGGAAGAAATTTATCTGTATACAAACAGGGTTTTTGTTGTGATTACCGTATAGGTACTGTGCGGAGGGTGGGTTGTGATGCAATCTGCTATGGCAGAGCTGACGTCACGTATTGTACTGTTCAAATCATATTTGAAATGTCTATCCTTAACGATTAAAAAATCGTTTCTCTGTCAAACGCAATATTAGCGTTCTCATACTTTGACAACATGTTTGGAAAATTATTTACTATTTTTTAAGGTAACTTCTTTGGGCCACCAGACAATCCTTTTAACAACTGCAACTAATGAGCTGAAATCATCATGGTGAAAAAAACCCCAAAAAACCTTTCTCTGGTTCAGTTGCTAGAATTGGCAAAATCCTAGACAGACTTCAACATCTGCAACTAAGGAGCTGAAATCATCATGGTACAAAAAAAATAAGGGAAAAAAAAAAACACCCTCTGTCTGGTTCAGTTGCTAGAATAGGTAAAATTAAAAAAATAGGGGGGAAAAAAACACCCTCTGTCTGGTTCAGTTGCTAGAATAGGTAAAATTAAAAAAATAGGGGAAAAAAAAACACCCTCTGTCTGGTTCAGTTGCTAGAATAGGTAAAATTAAAAAAATAGGGGGAAAAAAAACACCCTCTGTCTGGTTCAGTTGCTAGAATAGGTAAATAAAAAAAATAGGGGGAAAAAAAAACACCCTCTGTCTGGTTCAGTTGCTAGAATAGGTAAAATTAAAAAAATAGGGGGAAAAAAAACACCCTCTGTCTGGTTCAGTTGCTAGAATAGGTAAAATAAAAAAATAGGGGGAAAAAAAACACCCTCTGTCTGGTTCAGTTGCTAGAATAGGTTAAAAAAAAACCTCTGTCTGGTTCAGTTGCTAGAATTGGTAAAATACTAGACTGGCATCAACAACTGCAACTAAGGAGCTGAAATCATCATGGTAAAAAAAAAAGTGAAAAAAAAACACCCTGTCTGGTTCAGTTGCTAGAATTGGTAGAATTTGACTTGTTCAGGTCATGCAACCATGGTTACAGGCTTGAGTGCATTGCTCTCTATATTGTAATAGCAAACAATGGCATGAGTTCTCATGTTGTCTTAATGAGCTACTTGTTAGACAAATGCATATGAATGTCCGTCTACCTGTGCTATATACATACTTGTGCATGCATCATGCACCCCTCCCCTCACCCCCACCCCCGAAACTTCAATGTGGATCAAGGCCGTTCTGTTAAAGTAATGCAATTAGTAAATATGAATTCATTACTGTGATATGCCTGCAGTAATACTCTTACATGTTGTGTAAAGTATATATAACCTCACTGAAATATTACATAATTGTCTATACAGCTATGACCTCATCAAATCTGGGATTGATTCATAGTTCATAGCCACGTTCAGAATCTCCAATTTTATTATTTAACACTGCTATTTGAAAATTTTTGGCAGCATCTGAAAACCAGGTTCATGTTTATATGTGTATGTTGAAAAAAAAGGATAAATATTTGCTGTAAAAAGTAGCTGTGAAAATAATTATAATTCATGATCAATCTAAAATTTTCTAGAGAAAAACAAAAATGATTAAGATCTTTATATTAATATACCTTTTTACCCATATAGTCTTTACAATGGAGAAAATAATGTATGAAAGTCATATGCTTCCTCAAGGTATGAAAGTCATATGCTTCCTCAAAGTCTAAATCCCATTTGGAAAAAAAAAGCTGTGTCACTCTTCCTCTGTGAGAAATTGACTGGGTGTGTCACGGTATTAAAGATGTACTCTTCATGACCTATCATATACGAAGTGTAGGAGACAATATATCAATTATTTTTGGCACTGAGCCACCACCATTCCTGGAAGAATTATTGGCATCTTGCCAGATAAAACATTTTTTTCCTCTTTTCATCTGAAATTCTTTTTGAAAGTCCAGTATCATAAATTCCCTACTGTGATGATGTAACGAACACACAAACAATAAGATGCTACTCCGATTGTGTACGAAAATGTTGTGATGCAAGTAATCCATGGAATTTTTGTATAATTTTTTTTTAAATTTTAATATTTCTTGTTTTGATTTTAATATTTCACTATGGAAGGATCAATCTTATTTATGGTAGTGTTAATCCAGTGGTTTATAGCTGAAATTATGTGATGCTTACAGTTAATGTAATTTCTGAGACCCTCATATTTTATGCCGTGTTTGGTTGCGGGCTGGTGGTACTTACTTCCTTGTTCATGTGGGCTAATTACTTTTGTCTAATAAACACCTACATTTAACAGTCTTTCCATGCACCTGGCAACTTAAAAGCCAATCTATGCTTAATGAAAGGCTTAAGTTTAATATCCATTCTTTTCTCACTTAAGCTGAGGAGACCTAAAGATTGACACAAATTGATCGAAAGTTCAAATTTGCACATATTTACACACACAAAGGCAAATTCTATATTGATTGCAAATGTTGACTTAATGGTAGTATCAATGCAAGACACATACCAATTATGAGAATTACATGAATGGCAAAGTTATTACACATACATGCTATTGATAACAGTTCTGCCAGACAGATAAAGAAGAAAAAAAAACAAAGAAAACAGGAAGAGAAAATAATTGAATTGGAATGTTTACAATGAGAAAGGGAATTTTACAGGCATATACGTAAATGCTTGAATAATGGAACACTAACAGGGACATTTGAGACAATGGAAAAAAGCAGAGAAATTTATGGCTAGAACGGTTGGTAGCAATCCTTATGGGGCCATATCTTTGCTGGAGGCACTAGTCAGAAGCCACAGTACCTTGCATACCCTGTATTCAGGGATCATACCGTGTATTCAGGGATCATATCAGGTATTCAGGGATGATACTGGGTATTCAGGGATCATACCGGGTATTCAGGGATCGTACTGTGTATTCAGGGATCGTACTGTGTATTCAGGGATCGTACTGTGTATTCAGGGATCATACCGGGTATTCAGGGATGATACTGGGTATTAAGGGATCATACTGGGTATTCAGGGATCATACCGGGTATTCAGGGATCATACCGGGTATTCAGGGATCATACCGGGTATTCAGGGATCATACCGGGTATTCAGGGATCGTACTGTGTATTCAGGGATCATACCATGTATGCAGGGATCATACCAGGTATTAAGGGATCGTACCATGTATTCAGGGATCATACAGTGTATTCAGGGATCATACCATGTATTTAGGGATCATACCAGGTATGAAGGGATCATTTACGGTTCATTTGATGCGACCATCTGTTGGATTCATCATAGGAAACTGAAATTGCGGTTGGATGGCTCAGTGATAGTGTCTGGCTTTTAACCCAGATCAGGTTCCAATCCTATTGTTTCTGTGAATTTCTTTGTTCTTTTCCATTGTTTTAGAGGAAGTAATTAAACAGTAACACCCTTTTCCTGTGTAAGTGTTATACTGCACATCTACTACAGTTTTTCAAGTCAATGATTAGCACGTACATCCACAGATATTAAGGAAGTCGGTGTTAACTAAAATTATCAACTTTAATAAAAATTGGTAGTAGCTCAAAATTCATTGTCTTCTTTTCTTTTTACTCTTCGAAATGACAGAACTTAATCTTTCTGCTCTCTACAACCATGGGTGCAACTATTTCTGGAGGGGGTGGGAAGGGCTCAGTCCCCCCATCCCCCCACTGGCAGACAGACTATTACAAAAAAATCCTAGTGTACAGTACATAGATATATAACGTGTATGTGAGGTACGACCTGAACAGTATAAAATCCTTCAACATAGTTTCAAATGTTGCAAAATATAGCTTAACTTTACCACTTTATTTCAAAGGGCGAGGGGCTATCCGTCCTGTGGATGACATATAAGATCATAGCCCCCCCTTCCCTCAACAGTAGAAAATGGTGGTTGAGTTGGACTACTGTTTGTCTTTACTGTACTGTAGTATTGTGTTTTAATATGCTTATCACATTATACCAACTTTTGTCTACATCTGCCTGCACTCATCTCCAAAATGAAGTTCTCTACATTGGAAAATTTTACGCACCTACTACCAACACAATTAAATGAGATGATCAGGTTTCGGGATGATATTTGGACCAGTTGTTCATACTCTCTCTCCATGCAACAAATTTTTATTTTGGGAAGGGGGGGGTGATGTGTAAGTGAGACATCACCTATATTGGATCCTACCAAAAATACCAACTGATATCATTCTGGCTTCTTCATCTGGGGTACACCCCTCAGTCCGACAAGTTTTCAGTCCGACAAGTTTTCATTCCGACAAAATTTCAGTCCGAAAATAAAATACACGTTTTCAGTCCGAAAATTAAATACACGTTTTCAGTCCGAAAATGAGATACACGTTTTCAGTCCGAAAATGAGATACACGTTTTCAGTTGGGGAATGAAAGCAGTTTTAATGCCATAATATCACCAATAAACAGTGACAGCCCGAACTGATAGTAAAGAAATCGATTGAATCTTTCGTATTAAGTCTCATATATATATATATAACGTGGATTTTATTTTCGGAGTGAAAACGTGTCGGACTGAAAACTCGTTTTTTCGGACTAAAAACGTGTATTTTATTTTCGAACTGAAAACGTGTCGGACTGACAACGTGTACCCCTTCATCTTGGGTGCTTTCAGTCACATTAATTGCAAACTGCATGAGCAGCAATGAATTAATCCATGCAGTACTTAATATATATATATATATATATATATATATATATATATATATATATATATACATACATATACATATACATATATATATATATATATATATGTATATATATAGTAAGTTTTTTATATATATATATATATATATATATATATATATATATATATATATATATATGGTAAGTTTTTCACCTTTCTTGATTTTCCAACTCATTACGATTTTCATTTATATATACAGTATATATATATATATATACATATATATCCAGTTGCTGCATATACATATATATATATAAATATTATATTATATATACATATTATATATTTCCAGTTGGTTTTGAGTTGGTGGACATCATGTTTGTTCCCTACAATAGGGCAAAATATGTCACCAAAACAAAACTAGTATTGTTCAATGCAGGTGGCAAATGCCTACAATGGAATGACCACCTTTCTTACCGATATTGAACTTATGGACCTATACAATTAGCGTCAATAGGCTAGAATAGCATGCTCTTGTATAAATTCCAATTCCAACAACCAAACACTCTAAATCTGATGGCCAGCTAGCTAAGATCACATGTTGATGTTATATGTTATTCATTGAGTCAATACACCCGGTTTGTTTCAGTGTATATTCAGGAATGTGTTTTCTAGATGGATAAACAATGGTTTCCTTACGCCTCTAAAATCCTTTCAATATATACTTGAATTTAATTTATCCCTTTTGATGATTTCATCACTTGTTTGTCAGTTCTTTCGTTGGTATTTTCAACCCCCCCCCCCATCCCATCCCCTCTTCTTATCAAGCGTGTGTTTTCACACCTAACATAACGTTGAACGATACCTTCAACTGTTGACAATGCATTTGATATCCAAGAGAAAACGGCCGGTCGATATTTTTAATAAGTGCCTCATGGAAGGATGATAAACTTTGAGATAAATGATAACAAAATATTAATGGGTAAAAGTAAGTTAGCCTGACGTTTCAATCCTAGCAGGACTTCTTCAAAGGCTAAATGACAAGTAACAGTAACAGAAGGGACAAAAACATGCACAGAATACAGACAGGTTAATGAGCATGGTGAACACCAAGAGATAGATGTAAGAGGATTAGTAGACAAGGGATGGAGAGAAGAAAGAATTAAAGAAACCAACAGGGGAAGAGGAGAGGTAGGAGATAAACAGTGGAGGAACAAGGAGAGGATTAGGGAAAAGGGGTAGGGAATAAACTGGGGAAAGACAAAGACAGAAAGGTCAGGAGAATTTTTTTTTTTTTAAGACTAAACTTGGATGCATGTTGCCACGAAGATCAACTACCAAAGATTCCCATCATATCCATGAGTTTTATAACAGTAGTAACGAACAGTGGGAAGTCAAGAATCACATCTTGTACATTGAATAATGGGTCATTTCGCGGCAAAACCAATTTAATTTTGGATATGAAGAAAACGATTGGCAATATAAATTGTAGAACCTGGTGTCTAAGACTGCCCTCAGACCGTAGCAGTCCACTCAGGGTATTGTGCAGGCTGATTGATATCCGATTTGTGTACGATCAAATGTTTTGGAAAGAAACAATAAGGAGCTGATTGTTGGCAACAAGTTAGTCTCAGAGTGAGCTTTTTCCATTGTATATATCCCATCTAAATAACACATTCCTGGTATATTGTAGTGCAATAGGTATATGATGCTGCCTACATTATATTGGCAAATTTCATTAACAGATGGGGAGTCTACAAAACTAGACCTAAGATCTATACAACCTAAGTCCCTACTACAAACCTAAGACCCCACCGACTGCAAAACTAAGACCCTACTGCAAAACTAAGACCCTACTGCAAAACTAAGACCCCAACGACTGCAAACCTAACACCCTACTGACTGCAAAACTAAGACCCCACCGACTGCAAAACTAAGACCCTACTGCAAAACTAAGACCCTACCAACTGCAAAACTAAGACCCTACCAACTGCAAAACTAAGACCCTACCAACTGCAACTGCAAAACTAAGACCCTACTGCAAAACTAAGACTGCACCGACTGCAAACCTAAGACCCAAGTGCAGCAAAACTAAGACCCAACTGCAAAACTAAGACCCTACTACTAACTGCAAAACTAAGACCCTACTGCAAAACTAAGACCCCAACGACTGCAAAACTAAGACCCCACTGACTGCAAACCTAAGACCCTACTGCAAAACTAAGACCCCATCGACTGCAAAATGAAGACCCTACTGCAAAGCTAATTACTCCAACAACACCTAAGACCCAAGTGCTGCAAAACTAAGACCCCACCAACTGCAAAACTAAGACCCTACTGTAAAACTGAGACCCCACCAAGTGCAAACCTAAGACCCAAATGCTGCAAAACTTTGACCCTAGTGACTGCAAAACTAAGACCCTACTGCAAAACTAAGACCCCGCCAACTGCAGGACTATATTACTTCCAAGTCCTTCTCATCATAAAGTGCACACGAATGTGTCATAATGATCAGCTCAATGGAAGCTGTGCACATGGCAGTTTCACCAATACAGTTATTAATCCTGAAATTGATATTTTCAAGGAGCTCTATGTGTGGGGATGCCCTATGCACTTTCCCTCACACCTAATTTAGCTGTTTTGTCAATGGCTACACTAATTGAATAACATGGTATTCAGTATGGAAAAAGATTCAAGAAAGACTCAATGTAACCCGACTAGTGCTGAATGCATAACCTGTTATTAACTAACTCTTAAGGGATATTGACTGCTGTACATTATTAGTGCTGCTACAGTTATAGGAAATCCTGTGGACATAGGACGTTACAAAAAGAAATAGCTGGAAACCTTTGATAAACCCTGAAAACCTGATTTTCTTAACCTATTGTCATTTATATCTCGTGAAGTTTGAAATGTGAAAAACGACCCTTGAAAGCAAGTGGATTGTGAAATTTGTAACACAAAAGAAAGGTTCGCCCACACATTTTTATGTGTGCTTCCTGTTGAGTTTCGCTCATGATCACAGCTGCAGATCACAGGGGGAAATAAATTGCCACAAGTGTTTTGCAATGCCCTATCCCAATAATAGAATACACAGACATATCATAGAAAATCTGTCATTTTCTTTTGCTTTCTTTTGGAATTCATGTCACGATCAAGGGTTTCACAGGTGAATAAAGTCTCAATATGTGTTTGCCAAATTTTAAATTTTACCTTTCCAGCTAACTGCCCTTAAAGCTAAGTGAAAATAACACCGTTCTATGAAATTTCCACATTAATAGTCATTATTTTTATTGAGTTATCTGTCGTGATACATTTTGAGCTGAATAAAAGTTGCCAGATTATTTATGTAGATTCTACAAACTTCACTCAAATTTTGCAAACCCGCCTAACAGGTCATTCGCCAATCAAATCTCCCTGTTTTGTTTACGACCGTTAGGTATAGGGCTTACGAGTGGACGATACGAGTATATATAGGTTACACTTTGTGTAATGAACATGCTGATATGGGAGGTCGCAGTGATTTTACGGTAAATCGTTCGCACCATGAGGGCAACAGAAAATAAATTTCTTTCTTTCGATTGCAACAGCTTTTCTCCATTAAACCCACCTGGTCAGATGGCATTTGGAATAAGAAACATTAAATCTGCTTTGAAAGTTTGTTTTCCCAAATTCATCAGCAAACACATATTGAGACTTCAATAACCACAGGGTTGATTTGTATTGGTATATCCCAATAATCAAATACACAGACATATATCATAGAAAATATGCTACTTTATTTTGCTTTTTTTTGGGGGGGGGAATTCACTCAAGATCAATTAAGGGTCAGTTTAACAGTTGGTGATAAGTAACCATATTTTTTGTTTGTAAATAGATATATCCCAATCATAGAAAAATACAGACATATCATAAAAAATCTAGACTTTATTTTGGGTAAATTCTCTCACAATCAAGGGTATTCACAGGTGCATGGGATATTTTTTTTGTAAAGATATACACCAATAATAGAATGCACAGGCATATTATAGAAAATCTACTGCAATAATCTCAGGTTTGCACTACACATGCACATTTATCAATAGATACTTTGTAAGTTCAAAGTTCAAACTCATAATGATTGTTATGTAAGCTGACATTTATGACAAAATCCCAACATGTTTGTACTAGTGTATCCATAGGCATATGGTTGGACATTTAATAAAACATCAGTCCAGAGAGCTCTTCCTGATGAAATACCCACCTACGACAACTGCAAAATTACCTACGACAATTGCAACATACCTACTACAATTGCGACATACCTACAACAATTGCAAAATTACCTACGACAAATGGGACACACCTCCTAAAGAACTATATTCCATAGTGCTCTGTAATCCATTTTGTTTTTCATAGTCAACTATAGACAACTCACTTTATTCAAGTCAAGTTTTTCTTATTTTGTCAACGATTTTGTCAAACACTGACAACAGTGGTACAACAGGAAAAGAAGTTGTCAACAAAAAAAGTAAGATTGCAAGTCATGCTTGAACTCTTTAATTAGCCACAATCCTTCCCAATTTTTAAACCGAAAGTAGTGCATGAAAAGGAGGGAGTAGCCTACTATAGATTCTTTTTGGTGTTGAACAATTCCTCACGCTAGACCCTTTTTCAATTACACATTGCATATAACAAGCCGTTTTGAAGATTCAAAAGTCGTCCTTATCACAATGTATCGCAAGGTTTAAAATTTTAGCATTAAAAAACACACAAAAGAAGGTATGGAAATTCTACTCACTATAATCACCTTATAAATGCTGCGTAATTTGAATACTTATGTAACTGTTACAGGCAAACCAGAGGTACAAGTAATGAATATTCGTTTCCGGTTGTTGAAGGACTCTGCATGAGTACGCTTCACACATCAGTGATTCTTCTGAAAGCAAACGTACGCATCCACGTACTATGGAGGGCAGTCAGGTAAGAAGCTACTGATTTCAGATTAGAGTTCAAAGGTCATCAGTGTTTCATCCAAATTAAAGGGTGTGAAGACTCGTGCAAAAAGAGACGGTGTAAAGTACCTCAGTACAAACAGCTGCAGTAACCCACAGCACAGTGTACAAACGATACAGCGATGGATATCTCAGGTCCAGCTAAAGATAACAAGGTATCACGTTTCATTACTGTCTGCATTTTGTAGCGACACGAACAAAACGTCACTTGCAATCAACAGAATGTTAACTTTTTCAGATGGCCGCAAGCGGTTGGGGCGAGTCTTCAATGCGTTTAAACAAGTGAAATGTGACATTTCAAGAGTTGCTTTCTGCATATATAGCCTACTTGACAAATTGGAAATCTTCCGGAAATGATTATGTTGTAAAGTGAATCATTAATAACGAAATAAGCGAAAGTAAATCCTGATAAGATCAGAATTAGAGAGAGAGAGAGACAGAGATTTGTCTTGGTGTTTAAAGAGATTTGGCTTGTTGCAGTTTGATATCTTTGGCCATTCAGCCTCAGAGAAGTTTGTATTATATAAAGGATTATAAATTCCACACTGAAATTGTAACATGGCACATCATAACCAGTGGCCAGGTAGGATGTGTGAAGGGTACCAGCAATTCAGTAAATTAGAGGGGAAAAAGGGGAAGGAAGAATGGGCGATATTTTACGGGGGAGCCCGGAGGGAGGGAGGGAGAGGGAGGGAGAGGGGGGGGGGCTACATCTGAAAGGTGGCTAGGCTTACTTGAGGTAATTGTCATATATGGGAACAACACAGTAGGGTTGTAGCAAGATATATATCAATAGCCTCTTATTATTCTGAGTTATTTTAAGGGAAATTGTTGTCGAATAATGAATTAATGATGCCAAGTTATTTATACATGACAATCACAATGTTCATGCTACAGCTATAAACTTGCAGACATTACATGTATGGGAATTGCAATGCGTAAGAAAGGGCGAACTGGTAACAGAGTTATTACATGCATGACATGGTATTAAAACGTATTGATGAAAGAGTAACGAGAGATATAATCTATCATTTTAATGCCGCAGAAAGAAGGACTTTGGGTGTCCATGCACTTCCTCATCTTTCTTTCCCCTTATACTCATACTCTTCCTCACTAGCATATCCTCTCACCCCTTCTCCATCCTCTTTCTCTTCCCTGTCCCTCCCATCCGCTTCTGTAACTTTGTTTCTTTCCTGGGTCCTCCCCATCTTTGACATCTGTTTCCTCTCCCGCCTACATCTGCCGAGAAAGTAAGCTAGCAGTAAACCAAGTGACACACACCCCTTCTTGGTCTCTGCACTAAACAAAAGTGCTACGAATTTCAACACACTCAAGGTATACCTAACAAACCACCAGCGAGGAGAATATAACAATCTATATATACTACATTGAAACTGATAAATGGTTAGTAAGGAAATAGGTCTATGGTGATGCAAACCAACAAAGTTTGGTAGATCAGATTCTATAGAAGAGACAGGAACAGTAAGAGCTAACAGGCAAAATAAAAAGTTTCCACTGAATGCAACAGTCTAAGCATGATAAGTGAACTGTTATCCAAGACCTACAATAGCTGTTATCACTTAATAATGCCCATATCATAATACTTGACCAATGTTCTGCTTTATACCCAGCCTGGACTTAGCTCAACCTTGCAGCAGGTTGTAGAATGCATTCAGTGAGGGGTGTTTGTTCCTTTACAAATATTGATTCAACTAGACAAAAAATATATAAATTCTTATTCACGCCATGTCATATTAAGAGTATTAAACTGATTGTAGCAATAAGCTGTTAATGACAGACCTAGCCACAGTAGTACACAAGGAAGCTATTTGTGAACTATGACGTCAACTACTGGTTCCCTATGAACTAACTACAAAGGCATGACTCCGCCTTAATCAGGATTGGTGGAACTTAGAAATCACTGTTGCTATGCATGCATTTAGCCAATAGACACACAGCGATTTCTCTAAATAGGCCCACTGTTACCAAGGACAGTTAACTATAATAGTCACATATCCAAGAATATTTAGATTTAGTCGATAGAATTGATTATAATCTACACTATTTATAGAACAAGCTCCAGAATTTCACTAAGTTAGCTTTTACCAGTCAGGTGTGACCAAAAACATATATGCTCTCATATATACCATTCATGGGTTGGAATATAATTATATAAAGAATGATTCTGTCATTTTAATATTTCCGGTGCAATTGTGTACAGTAGTTACATTACGGATTGAAGTAATCTGCAATTTTTTTGTTTAAAAAGGACACACATACAGACAAATTTTATCACATGCACAACAGTAATCTTTGAAAGCTTTTATACGACAGAATGAATGATTACGATTCTTGTGAAGGACTAATTACTCACGGCCAGACAGCTATAATAGGATAGTTTCTATCCTAGGACCATAAAACTGGAATTCACAATCCTTGGCCATTAAAGAGAGCCCTAGTCTTGAGGTGTTTAAGACAAGATTGCCCACGCATTTTTATTAGCACTGCTGTGCTGCCCACCAACATCCTTGTTGTGATACCCGAGAGGGGTATTTAACAAGTATCTAACAGAAACAGAAACAGAAATAAACAAACTCCCTCGGTTTGGTAGGCATCTTAGCTTAAAAGTGTTTGTTTTAAGGTACAGTAGGCAGTTCAAACAGGAAATCTCATGATGATAGAAGTGAAACTTTTTATTTGAAACCAGAAAATTATATTTCTCATGATACTTCCTTTTGAAGTGAATTTTAAGTAATTAATACAATGACAACAATGAATGTCATCATTATAAACTTCATTTTAACAGCTAATGTTAGATTAGGCATTTGCAACATCCAGTTTCCAACAATGCAGATTAAATTGTATGGTTCAATGTTCAATGAGATTTACATATCATATTTAAATGCCATTGTTTGAACGTCTGGAGGATTTGATTAAACTAATCCTGGATTAAACAGGTAACAATATTATGGCCCTAATTGTTCAACTGACAAAGAAATGATATTTAGATACGTGAATCAATAAAATAAAAAATAATGAACTTTTAAGCTTGCAGAGAATTTGTTTCTTCTGCTGGCTGGATAAAAACCAGGGGCAGATGCAGTACTTTATAAAGGGAGGGGTGTTGCCATGGGGGTCACTGAGCAGACTCCCCATGGAGATCTCAGGACATTCTTATCCCTCCCACTTCCCCCCCCCCCGCCTTCCTCTGCTAGAAATTTTGAACGGTGCATTTAGGAGGCATTACAAACCACATAAATGAAGTAATGAGGCATTGCAGTATGTACACAAATAGAACCATTTTGTTAATTCTTCTGTCAATATATTAGTTGTAAAGAGAATGGGGTGCTTGAAGGCTGGACACTCCCCCCCCTCCCCGACCCACTGGATCCAAGTCTAAATGCTAAATGTGCAAAAACTTTACGCGATCTTTATTAAAGCAATCAAGTGTCAGTTTATATCACTTCTGTGGCGATATTACAATCAAACTTTCGTCATATATATATCTGACTTACAAAACACATGTTTGCGTCAGGAAGTATTTTTTTATCGACACAGGCTGTTTAATCTTGTGACATAAGAACTTGTCAATGAAGAAGGTAAATACTCGTACAGCGATAACACTAACATGTTATCTTATTGGTACAGTTTTTTATGATAACAACAGTATAGGCTGCATACTAGAGAGCAAAGACTGAAAATCTAAACCAGATAATAATCGAGCTATAAGATATTGCAGTGGCTAAACACACTTAAAAAAAACCTTACCTAAATAGGTCTATGGTGATGCAAACCAACAAAGGTTGGTAGATCAGATTCTATAGAAGAGATAGGAACAGTTAGAGCTGACAGGCAAAATAAAAAGTTTCCACTGAATGCAACAGTAGCATTATAAGTGAACTGTTATCCAAGACCTACAATAGCTGTTATGACTTAATAATGCCCATATCATAATACTTGACCAATGTTCTGCTTTATACCCAGCCTGGACTTAGCTCAACCTTAACTCAACCTCTTCAGTATGGGGTGTTTGTTCATTACAGATATTTATTCAACTATGAGAAAATATATATATTCTTATTCAAGCCATGTCATATTAAGAGTATTAAACTGATTGTAGCAATAAGCTGTTAATGAGAGACATACAGTAACTGCACGTAGTACACAAGGAAGCTATTTGTGAACTATGACGTCAACTACTGGTTCCCTATGAACTAACTACAAAGGCATGACTCCGCCTTAATCAGGATTGGTGGAACTTAGAAATCACTGTTGCTATGCATGCATTGAGCCAATAGACACACAGAGATTTCTCTAAATAGGCCTAATGTTATCAAGGACAGTTATATAACTATAATAGTCACATATCCAAGAATATTTAGATTTAGTCGATAGAATTGATTATAATCTACACTATTTATAGAACAAGCTCCAGAATTTCACTAAGTTAGCTTTTAGCAGTCAGGTGTGACCAAAAACATATATACTCTCATATATGCCATTCATGGGTAGGAATATAATTATTCAATGAATGATTCTGTCATATTAATATTTCCGGTGCAATTGTGAAGTCATCGCATGGTAATGACTGCAATTTTTTTTTTAAAGAGGACACACAAACAGACAAATTTTATCACATGCATGACCGTAATCTTTAATAAGCTTTTATACGGCAGAATGAACGATTACGATTCTTGTGAAGGTCTTATTACTCAAGGCCAGACAGCTATAAACAAAACTCCCTCGTTTTGGTATAGTCATCTTAGCCTAAAAGTGTTTGTTTGAGGTATAATAATTAAAGGTAGTCTTGTTGAAAGGGTTAGTAGTTACAATTATTTAGGGGTTATAATTGATGATAAATTAAAATAGGGTGAACACATAGATTACGTTGAAAAACGGCTAAAACCAAGATTATACTGCTTATACGTAAGCTGAATTCTTTTAATATAAATCGAGATATTCTCGCCATCTTCTATAACTCCATTATCTGTAGTGTTTGGACCTATTGTATTACTTGCTGGGGAGGTAATGCGGGAAGAACCAGCAAAGAGGTTCTGGATGTTGTTATTAAACGTGCTTGTAAAATTATTAGGAAAAGTCTGCCGCCATTGGCCTCGGTCTACGAGAATTATGTACGAGACAAGCTGCTGTCCATGTGGAAAGATCACAGTCACCCATTGCACAATCATCTAACCAGCCGTATCATTGCTCGTAGCGGTAGACTGAGATCGCTGACGTCACACACAACCGTTTATAGGCACTGCCATTAGTGTTCACAACAAGAAATTCACGAGGTGGGGGGGGGGGGGTGGAATGGCCCTTCCACTTAGTTGCGCTGTTGGAGCTAGTTAGTGCATATTTTGTTTAGATTGCATATAACTGTTGTATATTATCAATGTTTTTTTTGTATTTTGTTTCATTCATTGTATCAATGTTCTTTGTATTTTGTATCATTCATTGTATTGCTCACCGCAGATATGTAATTTCCTTCTGGGATTCAATAAAGTTGACTTACTTACTTACTTATTGTGCAGATCAAACAGGAAATCTCATGATGATAGTAGTGCAACTGTTTAATATGAAACCAGGAAATCATATTTCTCAATTATACTTTCTTTTGAAGTGAATTTTAAGTAATTAATACACTGACAACAAGGATGTCATCATTATTATAAACTTCATTTTAACAGCTCATGTTAGATTAGGCATTTGCAACATCCAGTTTTCCTACAAGACAGAGTAAATTGGATGGTTGATGTTATCAAGTTCAATGAGATTAAACATATCATATTCAAATGCCATTATTAGAATATTTTGAGGATTTGATTACACTAATCCTGGATTACACTGGTAACAATATTATGGCCCTAGCTGTTCAACTGATAATGATATTTAGATAAGTAAATCAATAAAATCAACATAATGACCTTTGAAGTTTGTAGAGAATTTTTTTCTTCTGCTGGCTGGATAAAAACCAGTGGGTAGATGCAGTACTTTATAAAGGGAGGGGTGTTGCCATGAGGGTCACTGAGCAGACTCCCCATGTAGGAGATCTCAGGACATCCCCCCCACCTTCCTCTGCTAGAAATATATATATTTTTTTCTCCACACCTTTCTGTCTTTGTCCTTCTCTAGTTTATTCCCCACCCTACCTCTTCCCTTAATCCTCTCTTTGTCCCTCCACTGTTTATCTCCTACCTCTCCTCTTCCCCTGTTGCTTTCTTCTTTCCATCCCTTGTCTACTAATCCCCCTACATGTATCTCATTATGTTCACCGTGCTCATTAACCTGTCTGTATTCTGTGCATGTTTTTGTCCCTTCTGTTACTGTTACTTGTCATTTAGCCTCTGAAGAAGATCCTGCTAGGATCGAAACGTCAGGCCAACTTACTTTTACACAGAAATGTTGAACGGTGCATTTAGGAGGCTAGGATCGAAACGTCAGGTCAACTTACTTTTACACAGAAATGTTGAACGGTGCATTTAGGAGGCATTACAGACCGCACAAATGAGGCAATGAAGCATTGCAGTTTGTACACTATTAGAACCCTTTTGTTAATCCTTGTCTATATTTCAGTTG
This sequence comes from Apostichopus japonicus, assembly GCF_037975245.1. NCBI lineage: Eukaryota > Metazoa > Echinodermata > Holothuroidea > Aspidochirotida > Stichopodidae > Apostichopus > Apostichopus japonicus. Next base: position 3,596,417 of record NC_092583.1, read on the forward strand.
TTAAGAGAATGGGGAAGGCTGGACACACCCACATAACCCCTACATCCACGTACACATATATCTGCCTCGTACAACACATGTTTGCGTCAGGAAGTATTTTTTTACGACACGGGCTGTTTAAACTTGTGACATTACACAACTTGTTGACTTGAAGAAGGTAAATACTCATATAGCGATAACTAACATATTATCTTATTGGTACAGTGTATTTATAATAACTACAGTATACATACTAGAGATCAAGGATTGGAAATCTAAACCAGACAATAATCGAGCTATAAGATATTGCAGTGGCTAAACACACTTAAAAAAAAAACTTACCTCTATTATAGATTATTGACTGTTTGATTAGCTGGTGAGAAGACAATGATACATGGTGAGATGGATCCGTGAAATGAATCAATAGAATTTCACACCAGTTATTATAACAAGACTGAGGGTATGAAAAGGTATCGAATGATATCGGATGACTTCTGTCAACCAATAAAAATTAAGGCATTGTTACAGGTCAAAGGTGGAGTATTTAGCAAATAGGGTTATATTTTAGTTGTTAAGAGAATGGCGAAGGCTGGACACACCCACATACCCCCTGGATCTGCGTACATACATATCTTCCTCGTATAACACATGTTTGCGTCAGGAAGTATTTCTTTAACAGCACGGGCTGTTTCAACTTACAGATAGCTATAGATAGACAATAATGTATACATATGACACATATATAGATGGGCTTTACACTTATGTATACATATTGTAACACATATATGGCTATACACTAATGTATATATATGATAACATATAGATAGGCTATACACTAATGTATATACATTTGGTAACAATTTTGGTATCGTGTTAGATATGAACTACCACAGAAACTCTAATAAATTTAATAAAACCTTAGTGATTCAGGATGGAACTTGGAATAATTGCCAAGTTATAAAACCTCAATGAAATAAATAGATAGAAAGACATGCAGACAGACAGACAAAGAGACAGATATAAATCTAATATCTGAAACGGGGATTAGACTCAAGTGCATATAAACAAAGAACACTTTTTTCTGTTTTACAAGTGAACGTACGTCCATGTAAAGATGGCTTTACAAACTTTCCAAGAATAATGATATACTTTCTTTATTCTTATCGCTAGTATTATGATATCAAATGATAACCTTCATATGATTTGGTGTATGACATAATCATACAGACATGATTAAAGATGTTCGCTTGGTAATAAATACACCTGTATAACTGATGTTTTTGTTTCTATAATATCAGTTCACTATAAGGTAATTGATATTATCTGATTGAGATATTTATTTGTCATGTACCATTAGCATAGGTTAATCATCAAACATTTTGAGATCAATCTAATACTTGTATGGGTATCAGAGCAGAATTTACTTCTAGCATGAGAAATGCAAAGGAAATCAATACTGATCTATATTTCTTTTCCCCGAAGACATATCAAATGAAGTATTATTAACTGGCCATTGATGCTAGACATAGGTGTGTTCGACAATGTTGATATATATATATCCAGTAAGCAGAATAGTCAACGTTTTCTTTTTGGGATAAGGGGGGGGGGAAGGGAGTGAGGGATGGGCGAGGGACAGGGGGAGGGAGGAAGATGGGAGGGTCATGATTAGAAATCAAATTCTTCCTACTAACCGATGATGGATGCACATGCTGGCTTTGTTCTCAGCTTAGGCACCGTGTCAAAAGTCGCACGCTGAGCAGCATAAGCTCAAATCATGCATTCCACTGTGCTCGTGTTTATTTTCAATTATTCGCGCGCATTGTCAGGTGACTGCACCTGATGTATCTTCACATGTTAGTCATCATAGAAATTGGGATTTGGAATATGTTAATGAGCTAAATCGATGATATGTCGATTTAAATACGTAAATGTCAATTTGAGTTGCTAGAAACTGGTCCAAGTCCAAGGAAATTGACTTCTACTGATTTAAATTGACATATACCGATTTATTTTACATCTCATCGATTTAAATTGGTATATGTCGATTTAAATCGGTATATATGTCGATTTAAGCTGGTATAAGTCGAATTAAAGTGGTATATGTCGATTTAAAATGACTACCTATTTAATTTGATATATCATCGATTTAAACTGGTATATGTCAATTTAAATTGACATACCGATTTGAATTGACATATCATCAATTTAAACTGGTATATGTTGATTTATATTGTATGTCGATTTAAATCGATGATATGTCAAATTAAACTGGTATATATGTCGATTTAAATCGGTAAAAGTCAATTTAAGCTGCTGGAAACTGGTAAAAGTCGAAGGAAATTGGTATATGTCAATTTAAATCGGTATAAGTCGATTCCCCACGATTTGAGACTGATGGCACATCATAGAACAGGCTGCAGCCAGGCTGCATTGGTAGGATTACCATATTTGTTTTTGAAAAAGCAGGACACTGATCCTACATTGATCCGCGTCCTGGGGGAGGGGTCTAAGGGGAGGGGGTACCCTCTAGTGATCACCTTTGGAATTTTTTTTGTTTTTCTAAGGTGCCTAGATGCAAAATGGTGCAATGAGAAACTGCACCGTACCCGGACGTAGGTGTACGTTCATCTCAGCCGCCGATGTTCAATCACAGATTCACAACACTTCATACTTTGGATTGGCGCGCGTGATACTCTGCCTAAAACTGACATTACGTTAGATAGGGCAATACTCATAATTACGGTGTGTTCACGCTATTGACTGCGTTCTACTATACTTTGTGAGAGCCCGCCTGCGTGCAGGAAAGTGGTGTGTGTCTCTACTGCTGTCCGTATATGGTAGGAAGCAGACGACGCGAGTACGCGTTTATTGCGTATAAATTTAGTTGGAAATCATTTGCTTGTGACTTGTGAGGCTAAATTAGGGAAAACCTGTCAATTCCTGTGTGAAATTCATGAAATCCGGATATTATTGCCAAATTGGAAAATCCACCCGGACGCCCGCGTAAGTCACGAAAAACAGGACATGTCCGTGTAAAACCGGACGTCTGGTAAGCCTATGCATTGGGGACAAGATCAATTGTGTCGCTGCACTTTCTTACAATGTAGGCGCTGCTGATTATCAGAGATGATCACTGTATATTGCTGGCTATGGATTCGTCCTAGCTGTTACATTTGGTACAGAAAAAGAAGACAGTCAATGCATTATGTAAAACATTACTTGTCGTGTGCTGTTCCTCCTTAACTTGTTTCTACCTTCAGTTTCTAACAAGTATGAACGTGGTGTTGAAGTTTTTTAAACGACTGTGGCTGGTTGCCATGTTCCCTGAAACTGTACCATGACATTTTGACCCTTGTGCAATGGTGGAAGTTGCTTTGAGCCTTGATCATAATATAGTTTCTGTCTGGCCTGTTCAGCCACAAAAGCTTTTCTGACCAGATCAGGTTTTACCAGTTTGGGTTGTAGCTGAGTTTCTAAGGTGGGGAGTGTTGACCTTAGTTGTCTACTTATAAGAAGTTGTGCTGGTGAACTGATGTTATCGATTTTGGTGTTTCTGATTTTGGTGTTTCCACATATGCTCGCGATAATGTGTCAGCAGCGATCTGTTCCTTTCCTGGAACAATAGCTACTAGGACTTTGTATGGCACTGCAGTGTTTCTGTGTGACATGGTGCCTAGGCAAATTTGGATCATACAACGTATCATGTGGAGTGTTAGCTCAGTGGTTAACGCCTGTGCCTTTCAATCATAAGGTCCCGAGTTCGAGTCACTCCAAGATTAATGTATGTCGGCCAGTTACAGAGTTGTTGACAATTGACAATTCATTATCATGGACGTTAAATATGAATCTAAGAGACTGACTTCGGTCAGCTTGCGGCTTTGATAAGCCAATGATGGCTTCTTTGCGAGTTCCTGCTTGCAGGAGGATCTAAAATACATACATACATAATGCATCATAAACACAAAATGTGAAGAATTTGCTTTGAGTTGGAAAACATTTTTTAGGCAGAGTTTATCAAATGCACGTTCTCACCGTGAATACTACAAAGATCAATGATCAATGCACATTAGGCTGTTCTCATTTAATTTTCTATGAGTGACAGAGATAGAGAGTAAATTGGTTGGAGTAATTCTTGTGGGTCTGTGCACAGAGAGAATCAAAATCTCACTATACAACTATAGATTATAAGCAATGTGGAAGGTATAGGCCGGTAAGGTACAGTACTATAAACTAGTAGTGTAGGCTATTAGGCTGTATTAAGGGGGTCGTCATTGTAACACTAGTTGTGTTTCTGGAACCAAGGAGATGAGTTTAATACATAACCATGCGACACACACATAGGAAGGCCAAATGGGACATAAATATATGCACAGTTACAGTATAATTTACAGGGATTGATATCTCTGACATCCATCAAATACACTTGTAATATCCCATTCAATTTAACCTCACAAATTCCCCAATTAATAAACAGAACCAGATTGCGAAACTCAGACAAAAAAATTTGCCAATTTATATTGGTTCCGATTCTACTTGTACAATTTGCTCAGTCCGTAGTATACCCTGTACTAATACAACCACAGACCAAAATCTATGATCAGTGGCGGAGCGTCCATATAGTCAGGGGGGGCGAATGCCCCCCCTGACGGACTCAAATGGACTGCCGGTGCCCTTTTCAGCTTTTTACCACTTTTTACTTATTCGCCATTATTGACTTTTTTATTGCGCTCTCATCTACCTATTGACATTTGTCACATTTTCTGTCAAAATGCTCTAACGGCTATTTATTTTCGTTTATCTGCAAATTAGAAAGGCCCGGAAAGAGTCATTTCCGGCGATCTAGGGATTATCTTTACTCAAAAAATTCTGTACGCTCCGCGCCAACCTGTGGTGGCGCTCCGCTTAGATAGTGTCGAGAGCGCCCCTATACAGACCATTCTCTCCCCCTCTGACCAATACCCCTAGCTCCACCACTGTCCATGATATATAGTTTTCATATATCCCTTTCCATTTGACCGCACCAATTCCCACAAAATTGCAACATGATTCAAAAATTTGTCCAATTCAAATTGGTTAATCCTACGTACTGTCTGTCCATATACTCCTCTATAGTGATCAACCACATAACAAAATCACCTTCATAATATTTCAAGTTCTAAAGGTCAGTTACCTTTTTTGTCTGAATATTCAACAGACAATGAATCACTAAGTGCTATTAAATATAGCAACTACTTTAGCAGTCTTCATTATGCCATGATGGCTTTTAATGTTTATCCTTTTTTTACTTTGACACAGACAGTTTCCATATCAATACACTATATATAGAATACTTCCTCTTTCCCAGTAGTCAGAAGCACACAAACAGTCAAGTCTCTGAATTCCTGGAAGCACGCCAAAGTCGTTTCCTAGGTTACTTAATAAACAAACAAAAACGAGCCATGCCCACAGAGATCATGAGGTGCATGTCCAACCTTTTCCATATAAGTTTCCATTCCATATTTCCATACTCTATGCAATAATTAACCACTCAGTATATATAGCAAAATTTGTCTCGTCAAAGATGGTCACTACCGGCCAGGCTAAATACTCCAAGTATATAACAAAGAACACTTTTTCGTTTTTAAAAGTGAAACGTCCATGTAAACATGGCTCTACAAACTTTCCAAGAATAATGATATACTTTCCTAATTCTTATCGCTAGTATTATGATATCAAACGATAACCTTCATATGATTTGGTGTATGACATAATTATACAGAGATGATTAAAGATGTCTGCTTGGTAATTAACACACATAACTGACAATGCGTTGTTTCTATTCAATCAGTTCACTGTAATTAAGGGAAATTGTATTATCTGATTGAGATTATTATTTGTCACCGTTAGTATCAGGTTAATCATCAAACTTTTTGAGATCAATCTTATTAATACTCGTATCGGTATCGAAAGGAATGTTTACTTCCAGCATGAAAAATGCACAGGAAATCCAACTCATGATCATGTCCTCACCATAAATCATATGCAGCTGATCTATGCATGGAACAATTTTCTTTGAGTGACAGCGAAGAAACAATATTGGTTGGAGCAAATTTAACTATATATCTCACAATACGACTATATATTAAGCAATGTGCAAGGTATAGGCCGGTAAGGTACATATAAACTAGTAGTGTAGGCCATTAGGCTGTATTATGGGGGGTTTTCATTGTACAGTAACACTGGAGTGTTTTTGGAATAGGCAGAATACCACAATTAGAGTAGTGCCTGTCCAGCCTGAGAGGTTAACCGTTGGGAAATAGCCCTAAAGTGACCTTCTGTTTTGATATTTTTGGGGCATTTTCTGAGTCATCACCATTCTTTTTGATGCTTGGATGTCGAAGTGAATAAAATAAGCAAATTTATGTTCAAGATATTTCGGCTTAGTCTGTCCGACATTTTTGTTTTTAGTTGGGGAAGATGAAGTTTTGTTTGAGTATTTTTTTAATGTCACTGCAAATCACATCTGGTGACCCCACTGCCTCACAGAAGAATACATTTTCAGTTTCATTGATGTTCAAGTTGCTGATATCTGACAGACAATTGACAAGTGTTTCTTTTCGAATCCATATCCTATTATACAAAATCACATAATGAAACACAAAAGAATCTAATTTTAAAAACTTTTTAACTAATAATTTTTCACCACAAAGACCACATATTGTCATGGTTGAAGTGGGTGGTTGTTTGATGACAATACTAGTTGTGACTATCAAAGTTCAAGTGTGTTTAACTGTTAGATCACAGATTTGTGGGGGCAGCTACTCAAATTCCAAGAATCTGTCAAGGGTAGCAAGGGTATATGCACATGGAAAATGGAGTAGATCACTAAAAAAACAGGTACCTGTACAAATATAAAGTAGGGACACTAAAAGAAGCATATGGATAGGCTATACACTAATGTATATATATCAAAACAAATATAGATGGCAATATTAATAATAATAATAATTAATGAGACTAATATAGTGCCAAATCAGTAAACAAAAGTCATTGCTCAAGGTGCTTTACAAAGAAAGTAAATTAATTTACAAAAGAACAAGTGAAAAAATGGGTCTTAAGTAGACTTTTGAAAGTAGAAAGTTTATAGCATGTTCGAATGTGATCTGGTAACTTTGTTCCAGAGATAAGACCCAGAGTATTCGAAGCTTCAATACACTGATGTATACATATGGCAAAACGTATAGATAAGCTATACACTAATGCATTTGATGTAATAACAGCATCAAAGTGGTCATTAGGTGGTGTATACATACATAGTATAATTGAACAGCAACACAGGCCTTTAATCTTCGCTATAATGAGCCGCTACCCTTATATATAACTCTCACAGTCAACAACACTGACACTGTTGTGAACAGGATAGGGAGGACTTGGTACCTGTATATGAATCATCACTGAAAGCAAACAAAACAAAACTTATTTATAGGTTTACACACTTATAATGCTGACATATATGCCCATGCACTGCTTTGGTTTTATAAAGTACAAAGGTCATACAGGCAAAGCCCAGAAGGGGAGACCAAACAAACACAAAATACTTGACAGGATATTATTCCTAACAATGGACTCAAACACAGACAGAGCTCTTGTGTACAGGGCAGTCAATTTAACAGTTATCTACATACTTTGTGTGTACATAAAACGTCTTCCCACATTGAATAAAACTGTGAACCAATGAGATGTCAGATGAAGGGATGCCATGTGGAACAAACTCTGCATAATATCTCCGCATATTAATTTGAAAATACACCTAGTAATTCAAATATAAACTCGTATTTATTATTAGCCAATCAGAAGGCTTAAATATACCTGGGTATTAATTCGAATATAAACATGTATTACTTCGAATACATATGAGGATTATTATCGAATATATACAAGTATTAAATCATGCTGTTGTCTAGATCAAGTACAGTACGTTTGGCCTGGGTGTACGTCAATAGAGACTAACTTTGCAATTTCTCATTTGTTGCACTGGCGAAGGCTACAATGTGGATGAAAGCTATAATACATGCCAGTTATTGTCTGATTTAATACACATAGTAATTCAAATTAATACGTGTATATATTCATATTAATACGAGGATATATTATGCTGTGTCTGTCCCATATGGCTTGCCATAGAATTGGAGTAATGTTTAGATAGCTTAATAGATTTGGGTTGGTTGGTTCTGGTGTCTTTTACATACATTCCATGTCCAGTCTACCAGTGCAGTGGATTAAGTATTCATAGTTGAGAATATATTTAGTTGTAGCGTGATAATTTCATACATATAGTTCTTGGTATAATAGGTACGCTGTATTGGCCCCAAACATGCTAGATATTCAAATATGGTCACCAATAGGTGACCAAAATTCTTAAACTGTTTTAATTACAACCTTCGAGGAAATTTTCCTCACTGGGACATTCAGTCATCTTGTGTGTTCTTTAAAAATGTCTGAAAACAATTTGGAGAATAAAGACCTCCACGAAAGTACTTTTTTGAAAACTTGAAGTAGTTGTAACATGCTATAATTTGGGGACTATACTGGCTACCTTTAAGCTATTTGAAGATGCTATAATTTATCCTAGGTTTCTGCTAAGATGATGGTGAAGGAGATAGGGGGAGAGAAAGGGGAGGGAGGAGTTGGGATGTGTGTGTGCGGAGGGGGGGGGGCGAACAGCTAGAATAGCTATGACATCGAAGTCAGGTTTCTCACAAGGAGAGTATGTGTCATGTAGCTGTGTGTAGGGGAGAGCAGCTTTACCCAATATCCATTCTATTATCTCTCTAAACTATGTGTAAGACCAAAGATGATTGACACAGCTGAGTACCCTCACTGATTTTGTTTGTATAGATACCTATCTATAAACTTAATTTCATGTTGACACAAAGTAATGTTGACACATGTATAACGTGCTCGCTTTTGCGAACTATAAAAAGTCAAATAAAAGGCACACTTCAGGGTTATGACTTCTGACGAATGTTTGAGCACACTTCATGTTTGGGGGCTTTGTTGATAACCTTTAACCTGTGTCTTCAGTCAGAACTTGGTGTTTCACGGTAACACCCCATCGATCAAATATTCTTCCCCAATTCAAATGCATGTTAAGATTTGACAGCAGCATGCATACAAATAATGTTCTAGGTATCTAAACATCAGAGTAAATTAAGAAAACAGCCCAATTATATATATATATATATTTATATATATATATATATATATATATATATAGCTACTGTGCCTTACTCAACCTTCCTCGAGTAGCTGCACATGTACAGAGATAATCACATGGAATTGTATTCTACTACGTTACCATTTGGCCTGGAGCTGCACTCCCCTTCACAATTTTCATCCATCTATTAAATCCGTCATAAGCTATATGTATTTAATATGCCAAATTGCCAATCATAATGTTTTGATAGCCTAATCATCAAGAATTAGAGTACTAAATTAGTGTATCGAGGACATATTAATTACCACACACTGATAATGACACCTCAGTGTGATAAATATAGTTTCCCAGTGGGAGAGATATGTGTCAGAAATATATGTCATCCCTGCAAGATAATAGCTTGTTGATAGTGATTATCTATTAATTCACACACAGTGCGCACTTGTGGCAAAGACCACATGCAAACAGCTCTGCTGGTATATTGTATTTTGTGGTTGCAGGTTAAAGTATCGTCTCTCAAGGTGGAATTGCCAAATTTTTCAATTTAACCACAGAAAAATTAGTGTGCATGGTTTTGTTTACTAATATGTACACATATTTTCATGTATACAGTTGGGCATTATAATTTCTTCCTGGTACATTGTATGACAAAATGCCTCAATACTTACAGTGGTTTGAGTAATTTTATATAAGTATATAAGATTCTTAAGATCTCTGGTGCAACTTCTACCCAATTATCTAGACTGCAAAATATTGCAGAACGCAGCTGCTCGAGTTGTTAACAGAGAGAATAAATATACACTGCCATACAATACTGAAAGAGCTGCATTGTTTACCTATAAATCTACCCCTGCCCCCCCCACCCCCTTTGTGGAAATCATTTCCAGTAGGTAATAGGTCTCTGGACTCAAGCAATGGATCAGTTTAAAGGCATTACAGTGCTTTTTCCTAGGCATTGAAGATTCGCACCAAACCGCGTGCGGCCATATGAATAAGTTAACTTTCTGTTGCTTGCAAGTGAAAGTGACGTTTTGTTCGTGTCGCTACAAAATGCAGACAGTAATGAAACGTGATACCTTGTTATCTTTAGCTGGACCTGAGATATCCATCGCTGTATCGTTTGTATACTGTGCTGTGGGTATTGACCGTAACTGTTTGTACTGACTGTACACTAGTGTCTAATTACCGACGGTAGCAAGCTGTGTGTGGAATTTCTGGGATCGATGGTGGTGTCTTACACTTCTGTTACACCTCATTCGAAACTAGGTCAGATTACCGGCATTAGACGTTTCTTTTTGCCTGAATCTTCACACCCTTTAAACATCATCTAAAAACTCATCTTTTTATTACATTGTTATGAGATGAGATCTATGTTAAGAGGATGGAGGATTATTGACCATACTCTATGAAAGTATGTTTTATTCTTGAGGAGGAATATTTGGTAAGAATTGGGAGATGATGGTGTCTCCAATGTCAACACCGATGACCCCCCCATATGGATGGAGATATCAAGAGGGGCGGGGCAAGGAGGTTGCCGAATGAAAGGGGGATAATATAAATTATTTTCAATACAAATGGTGTCACACAGAAACCTATAGTTTGAGGGTATTGCAATTAACCATACAAATATATATCATAAAATATTAACAGCTTTCTTCATATTTAAAGGTAGCTTTTTAATTTGAAATTTTCAAAAAATTTGTTTCTCTGACCTGTAGTTATAATCTATGATTGTTGAGGAATTAAAAATGATCCAAATTAAAACTTTTTTGAAAAAGTTTTTAACTAAAACTTGGACAAAAAAGGTCCTTATTAAGTAGACTTTTGCTAAAACCGAACAGACATATCAAAATTTAATATTGTTGTTTGTTTTACCCATAAGATAACCCGGAATATCATTTTCATTCACCAACAGGAAACAAGGAGAGTCTGTCAGAGTCTGTGATTGGTGGATTCGATAGATACGAGAGTCATGTGACTGCCAATTAGTTGCCGTTTCCATACTGTCAGGTGATCTTTGGTGGTCTATGGTAAGTGTTCTGTACTGAATGTTCTATGTAATGGTGTCTACACTGTAGACAAAGGCGGTGCAATTTAGCGCCGATATCGTTCTCCTTTCCTTGCCGTCCTTATATTTGGCAGGTATGCAATGTCATTTAATTTGTAGGGTAGAAAATTCTTTGTTGTGTTCGATTAAAACATTAGTAAAATCACATTAGCACACAATGCTACATTGAAATAAGCTAGCATTATCACCTCCAAATAGACCGAGGATTATACCCAGTTTTAGGTATAAATATTAGATAGATTGGAATGAATATATTAGTGCAAAGTTATAAACCCAAAACAAATCACAATAACTTTCTTGAAGTGCAAAGTCATAATAAAAACAATCTGACCATTACATGTCACCAATGTACAGCCTAATCTGCTTTCAGCAAAATGTTCACAAGATTACTAACATGATATCATAACAATTAAACAAATAAATAGTTTGCCCTTCCTTTTTCTTACCTAAATACCTGAATTATCCATTGAAAGTTAACTTGATTTGTTCTTGAGGACACCATAAATAAATTGCATAGAAGAGATGCATGAGTAAACTCTCCACATTAGTCAAATATTTCCCCATGTCGAACTGAGAACCTTCTTCCATATAGCATGATATCTGATGACTTTTTTCAACCAATAAAAAGCCAGTTATGGCAGAAAGGTCAAAGGTTCTTGCATAGTAATGTGGCAAGGTCAGCAAACTTTCATATAGGTCTACCAATACAACACACATTCTGTATAAAGGGTATAGATTTGTTACACAAATAAAGAGGACAGATGGAAAAGGGACATTAAGCTGATTATAAAGAGGTATTCAAGTGTGGCTAATTATCACGTTCAAGAAAGAAATTAAAACAGACGGATATAGTTTAATATCTGCCTGAAAGAGGAAGTTCTATCTACGACTAGACAAACAAAGTTCTGATTTCTTGAACTATTTGTATACTTAGTAAAATGATAAAGAATCACATATTCTACAACTTAATTCACAAAGATTAGCAATGACACTTCTTTGACACTATGTAGTATTGGTTTGTTGCATATTAATCTTTCTTTGTTTATATATTTTTTTCTCTACTTATCAATGTCTTTGCTAATTTGGCTAAATATGGTTTTGATATGTTCTGTTTAGTTTAGGGTCACCAGAATTGATGAAGTTTACTGTCAAGTTACAAGTTGAACACCCAGAATCATCATAAATTTTGATGATAAATTTACCATCCCAAGCAGAAACCTCTTCAGGCAAATTACAACATGATGTAGGTCTAATTTTTTTCTTCTTCTCTCTTCAAATTCTGCGAGCAATTTTGTAAACAAAGTGGCTATTTTTACGACTAGGAGTAACAATCATTTCCGTTACGCATGCGCAGTTGCTTTAACGTGGCTATTTTTACGAATAGGAGTACTATTTTACGACCAGGAGTAACAATAATTTCCAGTTAGGGGTAGGGCTAGGGCTTGGGTGAGGGTTACCCCATGGAGCTATAAATCTGTTTATAGCTCCATGGATTTGCTTTTTTTTACATTTTGAGATGAAGGAAATCCTTTTCAAATGCAGACAAACTGACATATCATGTTACACCCTCTATTGTTCAAGGTGAAATAACATTCAGTATTTATAAACAATCCTAAAATAAAGTAAGCAAACAGTGCCACTTTAAAAAGAAAAAGAAAAAAAAAGTATATATACCATCATGTCATTGGTTTGCTTTTTAAAACATTTTGAGGATGAAGGAATTCCTTTTCAAAGGCAGACAAACTGACATATCATGTTACACCCAGTATTGTGAAATGGTGAACAGTTCATATATAGATTGGTTCAATCTGTGTAAGTTTGCTGCTATAACTTCCTCTAGGCCATAGTAAATATAACTTGATCTCTAATTGCCAGCAAGTTTGGGTAATTTTGAAAGGGGTGGGTGTCTTTTCAGAAGTTCTGACCCACTTTTTCATACCACTCTCTCCTTATAATTGATACACTTAGAATTCTATAAATGTTGCAATATTGACACTTCTGAAATTGTTCCTTTTTTTTAAGACTAGGGGCTATGGAATGGGAGGGGGGAGGAGAGGAGAGGGGGCTAGGGACTCCAAATATTTGCCTCTCCCCTTGAAACTGCTAGAATAATTTGATTATAGAAAATACATTCTGTCTGCCTTCCCCTTAGGTAGTGAGGGCAGTAGTGCAGAACAAAGCATAAACAGACTTTTGATGTGTGACCTGATTATTTCACTTTAGCTTCGGCTTTGAGTACAAGGTTTCTGTATGCTGCTGTGTTGGACGAATCTAACCGTAACAGTAACGACCGACTTTGCGATCCACCTTTATAGTCGTTACCGACTTTGCAATACACGGTCCCCCTCACAATTTTGCAAGGTCTGTGGTAAAAGAGACTTCATAGTTTTTCCTTTTTGGGAAAACCAAAAACAGGAGGGTGTAATATGTATGAGTCATGACTGAGGCAGAACTGGAAGGTTTTGTGCCGAAATTGTTTCGTTTCTGTTTCTTCTTCATATTTTGAAAAAAGGAAAATGTAAACAGACCTATGAAATACATAACCTGTCTCTTCAAAACAGGAAATGATAACATTAAAGCTGTTTTGACTGTCTGTGTGAGAAAAAAACTTAGTGTGTACTAGCTGTCAACATCAAATATTTTTATGAGGTATGGGAGGTGCCACCCCCCCCCCCCCCCCATTCCCTCGAAAGGAGGCTATGTTAGTCATTGCTATTGATACAAAGATAGTTTAAATATAGATACAATTGTCAATACCCAATTCTTCTTAGTTACTCTGTTACTATGGTAACAATGACTAAGAATTGGTGAACCATGCCAATGATACCAGTCGTTGCTAATTGTAATATATTTGAATTAAGTTAATGGTGTTACCACAAATGTTTTGAAGTGGAGTGGAGATGGAGGATGGGGGGGATGGCAGGGGCCAGGGGGGTAGAGGTTGTGGTAACACAAGGATGAGGAATGACCCTTCATTACAATGGTTTACATATCAGACAAATATTAGACATATGTTTTTTTTTGCTATTTCGAAAGGTCGCCCTCAGTTAATCGTTATACTTCCAGTACACTAGAATCCACTATATTTGCCTTTGTTTTAGGATTTTAGAAAGAGAAAGAGAATCCATGACCATGTACTTCTCAATGTGGCTACACGAGATAACGAGGTTTAAAAAATATCCCCTCCTCTTTGTAATACACATAATCGGACTGAAAATACATACTTTTCCTTGGAACTTTGAACCTATTTCTAACAATGACCTAATTCTTTATTGGGAGGTCACGACCTTTATTGATTCTGAATATTTCTCACATCCGTTTATTCGGTGTATAATATTTTCTTTCCGGATCCCCTTTTTCACAGTGTACTTTGGGAAGAGCTGCTACAAATCAGTCATAAGTTGGTCTAAATTGTTATTTGGTAAGTTACATGTTTGATGACAAATTAGTATTAATTCCCCCCTCCCCCCCTCCCTCTTACATCCACCATAATACCTACTATACTCACCAAACATGTTGAGACACATGGTGGTCTAAAACATTCTGTCTCATCGAATATATATATATATATATATATATATATATATATATATATATATATATATATATATATATTTATATATATATATATATATATATAAATATATATACATATATATATCTATATATATATATATATATATATATATATATATATATATATATATATTGTAGAAAGGGCAAGAGTGCTCAACTGGGCAGAACAATGGATACGTTTGGTTATTGAGGAACTTGAGTGACAGTATTTAAATGCACATGTTTAAAATGATCATGTTCTCAATTTAATGACAGAAGTAACACATCCTGTTATGACTTGAAATGTACCCTCAACCTAATATCAATTTGCAGATATTGAACCACTGTTTGAACTTGAAATCAGAGACTTTAGGATACATACGCATTACACATGATAAAAGGAAACAAACCCACTGTGACTTTACTTCCTGGAGTATATATGTTAATTAAGGCAATTAAAAAAGTGAAATTGAAGCAGCCTGGTTACATTCATTCCACCAATCATATCAAATAAGGAACAAGATATTGCTAGGGAAGGGATTTTTAACTAACCAGTCAAAATAGTCTGGTAAATGCTTCAAGGTTGGTGAGAAATATAACCTTTACAAAAATAAATTCATATAACCTTTATAAATATAACCTTTGTAAAAACTAAGAATCATATGTCTCAAATGAAGCAAGCTGAATTCCCCGCCCCCCCCTTATGTAAATGTTGTCTGGTTCTAAGGCATGTTTGTTTTTCCTTTCAGAAGTTAGTTCTAGATGTCCTTTTCACCGCAAATTATGCAAATTATGGTTGTCATAAAAGTTACGAACACCATGCAAGCAGATCTTAGTTCTTAACGATACAAAGAGTTGCTGTTAGGTGTGTTGTTATTAGCTTTAAAATTTTTAGTCACCAATTTAGCATACAGGGGCAATGATAATATATGCCCTTAAATGAGAAGCGTATAACATTAAAGAAAATCCATAGTTCAAACCAGGGAACTAGCTTTTTAAACTTTGTCAAATATAGCCCAGTGTGACCTTTAATAGGACACCTCTGGTAGACCTATTTATTATCAAAACAAGTATTGTAAACAGAACCATGCAGTTTCCTACACAGAATAACCAGACAGACAAACAAAGGAATTCCTTAGGAATTCCCCTTTGTTTTTGTGTTTACAAGCAGGTGTCTCTCACTCACACACACACGCACACACACACATGTAACACACCATCAAAACATCTCTTAGGTTCCTATTCCCTCCAGCAAGGAATCAAAAACTGATCTGAATTGATCTACTTTTTCTACGTTAACAGTTTCTTTGAAGACTTGAGGATCCATGAAACTGATCACCCCTCCAATATTCGAATATCGAATTAATAGCAATCTAAATGAACTTTGAGAGTAATAAGATACACCATCAATGTAGGTAATAAATGAGTAATTCAATCACAAGTTATGATTACATAATTGATCTAGTTTCCCCAAAAATATCACAATTACTGGAGAATGAAACTATACTTTTTGTCCGCACAGGAATCTAAGAGATAAGGAATCAGAAATGATAGCAATATGAAATTAACTTTTAGGGCATTAAGTTACACTACACCACGAATGTAGTTAAGAACTGGGTAATTGAATAAAAAAATGCATAATTGATGGTGTTCCTCCTAAATACCACAATTACTGGAGAATGAAACTATCTGAAATAATAGCAATGTAATGGAACTTCGGTGAGCATTAATTTAATACACTACACCATCTACAGTATGTAGATAAGAAAGGAGTCATTCAATGTTAATGATTGCATAATTGATGGTGTTTCCCCTGAAAATTCCGAAATTAGTTTTTGAAAATCAAGGACAAATAGAGACAGAAAAATTGGTCACTTGTTGAGGACATGTGATCTACAGCAAGCACCAGGGCATTACATGAAATCGAAACTACGTCAGCAGTCAGGGAAGTTATTGTTCCACCTCTATTCTCACCAACGATTTACGGATGGCTGCTCACAGCCCAACTAGTCATGACAAAAGCAAAAGGAACAGAGACACTTAATCTGATATCGTCATTTGTGCCCAAAGATATATGCTAGACATTTCAAATAATGGTCACCAATTAAATGTACCACTTTTTTTTTTAGTAGGGTTTTAAGTTAAATCAGTCACCACAGTGTATCAATTACCTCGTGGAGACATTTATTCAGTTCATCTATATAAACAACCCTCAATTTTCCTGAAATATTGGTGGAGGTTAACTTGAAATTTTGATCTTAAATTTAACAATCGAGATAAATAGCATTCTATAAAGGATGGCTGAGTACCTGGATTGTGATAGCATTTATAGCCATTTTATATCACATCATGTTTAGATGACATTTCAGTTTCCTTTTGGATCACTAGAACCGTACCACCCACTCCCTCCCCTTCCCCTCCTCCACCCCCTCCCCTCCCCCACCAAACACATATACATATTAAGCTAGAACAGTTCTATGCGTACTTAGGACTTTTCCAGACAATATGTTTTCTTACAATGCTTGGACCCCCTTTGCCACACCCCACCCACTCTCAACTCCCTCGGCTGTCCCCTGCAATTGTCTAGCATTAATTTGACCTCTAACTTTTATCCTGCCCCTTTTCTTACCACTTTGCGATTAAATGTTGAATTTTTACGATATCATGCCTTCACAATTTAAGCATATCCCACCGACTGCCGCCCTTTGCTTCTGTTTTGAGTAGACCAGTTTATTCCTGCACATGCTTAATGGGTGATCGATGGCTTTATTTATTTAAGCTCCATGCAAGTAGTATGTATATAAACAATCACGAAGCTCTTGCCTTTCGCAATCAAAATCATATGTTAATAAAACATTATCAAGTAGTGTGAAACAAGTGTATAAAAAAAACAAACTTGACATAGTCAGGAAGTCACGGTATGAGCTCCCTTGAAATGTGACACCCCCGTAAAGCAATATTTGTATTAGGTAAGGGTAAACCAGGGCATATTTCAACTGCAGTTTCATGTTATATGGCTTCAATCAGTTTCTTATAACAGGAAAAAAACAAAACACTGACCGGATGAGTGATGCACGGGGTGTGATGGAATCTCTGCTTGCCTAAGTATGTCCTGCACCAATGACATCTCAAAGTGTAATTCTCAAAATTGGAATGCTACTTTAAATATAACTATAACAAGCTGTAAGCAGCATAGTTTTCTAGCATTTCAGCTGGAGATTGATGGAGGAGAGGGGAGGCAAAGTGGGAGGGGAGGGGGATGGGAAGTGGGAGGGGGATGGGAAGTGGGAGGGGGATGGGAAGTGGGTTTTGTGGAATGGTGGGGCACTGGCGCATCTTATTGTCAATATATACCTAACTTCACACTAACCTTTCTTTTTCATTGAATCTCTTCTTGCTGACCCCTCCATCCTTCGTCCCTCTGTCCTTCGTCCCTCCGTCCTTCGTCCCTCCTGTCCCGTGACTTCGGAATCCGACAGGTACTTCCGACCGGTTCTTCTCCGTCCACTCTCTGGTCCCGGGTCCTCGTTCCATCCGGATAACTTTTTACGGACATGCTTATTCGGAAACTCCTCTTCCGGTATTCGAAACTTCCTCAGGTCCTCCCGAGATGTCTTTGGCGTGCTGGTGAACTTTGCTGCGCTGGGTCTGGGCTGTCTAGACCCAGCGGAAGCCCCTTCGTGATCACTGTAATCTGTCAGGGAACTCTCAAACTGATCTAGAATTTAAGAAAAATGATAGATTTATTTGAGGCTATTATAGTCATGGAGCGATATCAGTTTAACTGTTGATCAAGTCGAGTAGATGATACCTCAAGTAGAAGTGAAAATGACAATTGGCAACAAACATTGAAGTTCAATCATTTAAGTATACTGCCCTCTTATTTTTAAGTTAGACAATGGCTATCTAATACAACACTGTTTGAGTGCAGGAAAAGGTCAAAGAAAGACCAGATCAGAGACAAGGCAGAGGTAGGATGCAGGATTTTACAATGGAAGGGGTGTAGCCAGGGGGTTAGGAGCCCTGGGGGCACGTGCCCCCTCCTAATTTTTCCAAAATAGCATATCTACCCTACTGGCAAATAAAATGTGCCCCTTTGATGAAGAACTGTCTTTTGGATATCTTAAGCTTTTCTTAAGTTTAATATTTTATTTTCATTATTTATTTTTAGTCTGTACATGCTATTTTTAAAATGGCATCCCATATCTTTTTGTAACACGGTTAACAATAAACAATCTCAATAAATAGTATTGATAGCAAACTAACACATCATATATATTTAAGTGATACGGCCGGTTGTGGAATGAGAAAGCGCCCCTCTGATGTTGTGCCCCCCCCACTTTTTGGAAGCTTCCTACCCTCCTGGGTGTAGCCATCGGGTCGTGGAAGACTACTGCCAGAAAGGTGGCTCTGGTAGTCCTGAGCCCCCAGAGAAAGCAAATGTTAGACATGCTGAAATGGAGGGTGTCGTCTCAGGCATATTTAGGCTTATATATATTAGTTCTGTAACTAGGTCTACACTCAAGGGTGCATGTGCAAAATAACTACTTTTCATGTCTTTGTGTGGAGCTGAAAAGGGGGAGTGGAGGGAGATAGGGAAGGATCCACACACACACACACTGCCTACATTGCAAACAATAGTAATATTGAGTCTTGGAAAACTAGTAGGAAGACTTTACAGAACAATTAATTTTAAATATCTGGGAGGTAGTGCATCTTTCAAATTGTTCGATACAGTAAATGTTCGAAAAATCTTTCAGCGTCGGCAATAGAGACATATTTAGTTGTGTACCTTCGGTACAGCAGTGACTATTCTTATTTTTGATCAAGGATGCGAGCAAAGATGTTAAGATGTTTATCCCTTTAAGTCAAATCTAAACAAGTAGAATTTAGTGTTATAATTAAGTCCACACTTCCTGCCCACTGGCAGGAGACTATTGACAATTGCTATGATTTCAACATAGTATTATATACTGTGTGGAAAGTGCTATTTTCAATCCAGCATTTCTTTGCAAGAAAACAATCTAAGCTGTCTAGACTGTTGTAGCTCCCAATGCAAAATCAAGTCTTTGCTGCCAAGTAAGGAATCTGTCAGTTAGCCAATGCAGTGTAGCAATTATCACTGTCATGTTAGCATAGTCTGTTATACTAACTGTGCTGCAAGTCTGCAAGGTGATGAACTAATTGCTGGTATGCAACATCTTTTGTGTTAATCTTGTCACTACAGCTATGGTTTACCTCCATGGTTTAACAAGGTTAAACAATGCATGTAAGGTGTTAACTGCTTAGACCATGACTGATAGGCCTATACTCTGATGTAACCTTAGATATATGCTTGATGCCCCAAAATAAGGCAAAACACATTGGAATATGCTCAGTGGCATTGCCAGACATTTCAATCTTGGGGGCATAGCACTTAATTAGGGTAGCACAATGTGCATCTGTGAATGTCGTCCTGGGGGGAGGGGTCTAAGGGGAGGGGGCGTTTTGATCACTTAAGGGTCCTTAGATGCAATCTGGTGCTATATTTTGCAACTTGAAGTAATTTTATGTTCAAGAATTTTCTGACTTAGTCTGTCCGATATTTATGTTTTTAATTGAGGCAGATAAAGTTTTTGTTTGAGTATGGTTTTTTAACACTACAAATCGCATCGGGGGGGGGGCACGATTTGTTTTTGGGAGGGATTGGCCCCCCCAAGCCACCCCTGGCGACGCCACTGGCTATGCTGTACGTATTTTTTGGTCTTGTCTGGATAATTAGAAAATTTAGCTCCTCTCAAAGGGTTGTGAATAAATGGAATAACTAGCCAGAATGGGTTGTTAGTATGAAAAACATTAATGGGAACCAATCCACCCGTTTTTACAATCGCACCTTTCTGTTAAATTTCAAGGTATGTTGCACGGCTGGTGCATGAAATACCCTATTGAAGAACCAAATGTAAAGAGATATACTCCAGTTTAGGGCCTCCAACAGAACAATTTCATGGTACGTACATTTTCATTGGATGTTGATAACCGTTTTTTTGGCAACATCCTCTTAATCCCTTTAATTGGAATCATTCCAGTGCTATTGGTTTATATGCAGATTAGTTTATTAGAAAAAAGGATCAGGAGGGACACTTAAGTCCCCATCAAGGACCCTATAGAGAGAGAAAAACAAAGTTATGCCGAATATTAATCCTACTATGCGACTTTTGGAGTTTAAGACAATGACCTCTGATACAACTGCTGTTGGCAAACATGAAAAAGTGGGGAAAGGATAAATTGTCGAAACCATACACAATCTTGAAAACCTGGATCAAGTCCCCATGTAGCCTCCTAAGCTCCAGTGTGGTGAGATTCAACAGTTGTAACCACCTATAATAAGAAACACTCTTTAAGGAACTAATCATCCTAGATTGCAGACAAGTGCAGGACCTTACAGTAACCAATTCAGGATTTCTCAGAAGGGTAGGGGGTGGGGGGGGTGGGGTGGCGTGAGGGTGGGAGACAAGACGTCGGTAGGCACTGAAATAACAGCTACCAAACAAGTGGTAAGCATAAGAATTGAGCTTCGGTTATTAATTTCCCCAGTTATCAACCTTCTGTTGGTTTTGAGCAAAATTATATATGCCTGCAACTAATTGGCACAAAAATGAAATTTTTGTGCCAAAACATAGCTTAAAGAGCAAATCTGTGCCCACCTCCAGCTGTTTCAATGTAACATTATACACAGTACACATTTATCGGCATAGAAAGACTTTTGCAGTAGCATACAAGTTCAACGAGTAGCTATTGAATTTTTATTTATTCATTGACAACAGTATTTTGGTTTGCCAAAACATCCTCATTAAATTGTTATTGCTATGAGTAAATTACAGGAAAGTGAAACAAAAAGCAACAACAAAAAACGGAATGGCAAGTACCGTTGTTTCAATAGTAATGTATTACACCCTTCTCATTAACCCTTCTTCTGCACATCTCACCTACCCCTCTCACAAATTACCCAAATAACTGAAATCTGTAACTTTTGAAATTGTATTCAACACATGGAGATTCAAACTGATAAAATATGTTCCTAAATTCATGCCTCATGTTGAATTGGCAATGTATATGATCACATAATTTCAAAAGCTAGTGGAACCAATTAAGCCTTACATATTTTAAAAAAAAGAATGATTCCAATTGTTTTTCATTCACTTTTTCGATCTTGTAAAAAGACGTTGGAACTTGAACAATGGGAACAAAACTGAAATCGTCGAACATACGAATTATTTAAGCACAATTCTTCCCCAAACGGTTTCGATAGAGTTGAGTAAACGTTTATATAGTGCCAAATTGATTCGTACATTAATACCTCCTTATACCATGGCTTTTGCTTTCACACTATGAAAGAGAAAGAACCATTGGCTGGGAAGTAAGAGAATTCCCCCTTTTTTTACTTTGGCAATGTATTCCACCAAACAATGTGTGGGAAACAAGTAGGCATATGCCCCATCTGACACCCATCGTAACTCCCTATAAACACTCTGACAATGACAAGAATTATCTTGATATGATTTGGATTTATGGTTTTTAATAATTTGTCCTTGTCACTCACTTTGCTGGATGATATCTGAAATGTCTGGTTAGTAAATTTGGAAACGGTTTCTGTTTGGTTTTGTTCTTTATACTCGGGTTGTAAACCAACTTTGCGCATCAGGATACACATACATAGCTATGCCCTGCAGTGAAGATGGATGGAGGGAGGGGGGGGGGTGGGTGGGTGGGTGCCTCCACATCTCAGTATTTGAGAAATATGCAGAGGTCATAATACACTCTCTGGACATTACGTGGGGAAGGGGGAGGGGGAAGGGGGTCCCGAGAGCAGGAATGGGTGCGACAATTACACAACTGCCTTGTGATTCTGAACACTCGTAGAATAGATAGGAGGGCTTCATATATTAAGCTGGTGACTAAACTCCATCTATGACTACCACTACAATCCTGGATAGGTTCACTCCAATGAACACCTGTTGGCCTTCTCAAACCCTTTGAAAAAAAGGTATAACACATAACAAACTCATAAGACCTAGCTTGCAAAAGACTTAAAATGAACATCCCTAACACACCTTTACAAAGATCTACACTAGTATAGTATGGAAGCATTTGTCTTTACTCATTGAGCACAGCATTCAATTTTTCCAACTCTCTCGGCAACAGAGTGAGACTTTAACGATTTGTAACCTTAGAACTATGAAGTACATGCATACACTTACACCCACTACCCTCACAACTGAGCCAGCGATGAAAACGTGTACGAACTGTAAGTGCTTCAATTCAACTGTTAACTTACTAAAATCAATACTTTGTTTTACACTATACAAAATAACTCATCGTTACCATTGATAGATTTAATATTCCGTGATAGAAATCACACAAGATATGACACAAAACTATAGACAACAAAAAAACACAACAAGAAAACCAAAACAAATCACCACGCACTCATACACACCCCTACTTCCATGTACACGATAGGCTCACGGTTGTTGTACACTACAATGCGTGCATTAACGACCTCAAACTGACCTATACATTTTCTTTGGCAAAATGTTTAAACACAATAATAATGTCATAAAATGATAAATTTACCTGTTAAAAGGCCTGGAACAAACTTCCATGAGAGGTAACCGATAACATCTACGGCCGGGGATGTATTTAGGGACCGCTTAAGTCACAAACCTTGCACAGTTCCTTCCTAATGAGTATCTAACTACCATGTGATTACAATCTAGTTCAAGGTCTGTTAAGTTAAGTTAAGGTTGAAATTATTATTAATTATGTAATAGCTCCCTCTATAAAGCTCTCTCTCTCTCTATCTACCTATAGTACGCCATGTGTCATGAATGACAGGTTTTTTTCTCTAACCAGTTTCTTTTCCTAACAGTTTTGATATCACACAACAACTAGTGAAAGTGAAAATCACACAACAACAAGTAGTGAACGTCCGTCTAAGACGTTAACCATTGTAGGGAAATAGCCCTAAAGTGCCCTACACTATTGATATTTTGGGCATTTTCTTAGTCATCACCATTCTTTTTGATGTTTTAATGTTGAAAAGGATGAAATAAACTATACTGATGGTCTAAAAATATGAAGGATTAAAGATGATTTAAGGCATTTTAGAAAAATTTGGGTGAAACAAGAATATTCCGCAGTGACAGCTGTCAGAGGGGTTGGGGAGCACTATGATAAACTTTGAGCTCTTCTAGCTCAAAATCTGAATGGGTCATGGTGGCAAAAGTTTTGTGATTGTTTTATGATAGCCCAAGCCATCAGCTATCATATGGTGGGTAGGACATGTCAGTTGAAAACTTCTATCTACGCTCTATCGGCCTTGGAAAGTGACGTGTTTAGTGTGTAAGTCAATGGGAGCAATTCATTGTGGTGTGGTACCTTTTGAAAGAGAGATTATCTGTATTTAGTCATATCTAGGCTGGCATATTATATGGCACTGTCTGTGACACCATGTCTGTACATCACAAAATAATAAAAAAAACTATGAAAACTACGTAATTGTGAAAATCAGGGTTCATTGTAGCAGTGTGGCAGCTGACACTTAACGTACGCAGTGGCGGAGCGTCCATACAGTCAGGGGGGATTGCTGGCGCCCTTTTCAGCTTTTTACCACTTTTAACATATTCGCGATTATTGACTTTTTTACAAAGATACCACAGGGATTGTGATGAAGCGCATGTACTTTCAACACCAATATAAAGTTCCAAGTTGTCACAAATGGCGTTGACACCTGTTTATTCTTCGTTTATCTGCAAATTAGCAAGGCCCGGAAAGGGTCATTTCCGTCGATCTAGGGAGTATCTTTACTCAAAAAATGTCTGTACGCTCCGCGCCAACCTGTGGTGGCGCTCCGCTTAGATAGTATCGAAAGCGCCCCTACAGACCATTCTCGCCCCCCCTGAACAATACCCCTAGCTCCGCCACTGAATCTACGAGATGGCATACTCTTATTAGACTCTATATCAATCCGCCCTGGAGTGTTTTCCTTCAGGAAAAGGGCTAAAAAGCAGTAGGAGATCTCTTTTGATATGTTATCAATCAAGATCTTTTTTTTTTGTGGCTTGCATGTTGAAGGGCATGAATGGCAGTATATGTGGTACAAAACTTGGGTCAATTGAGGCAATTTTTAACCTCCCAGGAGCAGCGTACAAAAATTGTTTACTACTGAGTGAAGAGGTTTGTTTAAAAGTGAAGAAAACTTTAATCTCTCACAGCAAAAAATCTGCACGGCATGATACGGAAAACCGATGGTGCCATAAATGGCCAACTTGACAGCTATCCAGTGATGGGTAGCGTTTAGCTAGTGAGAACTTCTGTCTAGACTCAGAGACCACAGGCAATTTTAACCCCTTCAGGCCTCCCAGGAGCAGGGCGTAGGAAAATTATTCAATACTGAGTGAAGAGGTCTGTTTACAAGTGACGGAAACTTCAATCTCTCACAGCAAAAAAATCTGCACTGTCATGCTATGGAAAAATGATGGTGCCATGAATGGCACCATCAGCTATCCAGTGATGGGTAGCAGTTAGCTAGTGCATGAGAACTTCTATCTAGACTCAGAGACCACATTACTTGTGCAATTTAGTGTGTAAGTCAATGAGGCTTTTAATAGATGTATGCTACCTAATGCCACCCACCCTTCCCCCGGTATTTTATTGTGTTGCCAGTGTATTGTGATGCTATTATGACATCATATTTGTCGCCCTCTATTTTTCAGGCACTTTTGATAGCACCGATCACTGTAGTCACATATGCTACCTATGTGAAAAGCTGTTTCGTGTTTTCTGGGCTGTCAGTCACGTGACTTCTGCTAGAATGACAGTCAAGCCTGCCTATAGAAAAACAGCCCATCTCAGCTCCATTCGAACATTAAATTTTTACTCAATAGCATTACCTACCCCAAGTACTGCCATTAGGATTCATCCTTGAATGCACCTAAATAATTGATCAGCCACCGTGTGATTGTAAAAATAAGTGCTCTAATGGCCAGCACTGCACTTTCCTGTGTGTGAAGACAAGTTTGGCTTGACCACTGAAATGGTACACTGTGTGTTTAATGATGAAATTGTGCAGTGGAGCGTTCAGTATAGCTAGCATTCCAAACTCGGGTAGATATTCAATCTCCCCTGTTTTTGGCCGGTGGTGTTTTTTTCAGGCCATCAGTCATGTGACGTCTGCTAGTGAACCTCAATCGTGCAGATTCTGGTACTCCTGGTTTAGTCTTAATTCACTCCCGGTCTGAAATTTTTGGTTCAATAGTAGCCCTGGCTCTGACCATCGTGGCTGTATGTCTGTATTTTTCTTGTCTAACCTCTCCTAGAATTCTCTCTGTACTGTTACACGATTCGGTATCGAGACCTTATCTGTAAACCGCCTGTTTTTTGTGTAGCAATGTTTCTGTAATTCTACATTATAATCACATTTATAGACAGCTTCACCTTGTGGTATTGTGATGGGCTGTTCGGGATACGCCTGTATAGACTGTTTGCCATATATTCAACACTCTTTCTTAATAATCGTTTTAATCTCTCTATTTATACTCCCTGCACGCTAGAGCAGGATCCTGGGTCAGTTATCAGAATTAACCACCGGATCGTCCATTTTGCATTCTGTTAAAAGTTTGTACTCTTCTTGTAAATATTACCCTTACCCAATCCTTAGTGGTGTAATTTTTAGTGCTCCCGGAAAATTGTAGACTGAGTCGGTGATACAGTATCCATGCGATGAAACTAATTATTACCAACATTGTGCAAAGAAGCAAAAATACAAAACATTCAGAGCTTTAATGGCTCTATGCCTGATGTACGTTTTTTCGATCTCTGTTTCATCACTATACATAGTAACTTTCAGTGTCATAGAAGAGGATGGGGAGGCCGGAGTAACAGGAAGGACCTAGTGACAGATGGAAGGAGTGACAGGAAGGATGTTGCCATGGCAAGGAAGGGGAATGTGAGCTTATTGCTATAGCAACTGGAGGTTCTTTGGAGTTAAATCTGTCTGCTGGCACTCTTTTGCTTGTGACCTCTTTCCATCATGTCTAGGGTAAGTTAAAGGGTGTGAAGGAAGACTCGCGCAAAAATTAGAAACGTCTAATGCCGGTAATCTGACCTAGTTTCGAATGAGGTGTAACAGAAGTGTTAGACACTACCATCGATCCCAGAAAATACACACACAGCTTGCTACCGTTGGTAATTAGACACTAGGTGTACAGTCAGTACATACAGCTGCAGTCAATACCCACAGTACAGTATACAAACGATACAGCGAAGGACATCTCAGGTCCAGCTAAAGATAGCAATTAAGGTATCACGTTTCATGACTCTGCATTTTATAGCGACACAAACAAAACGTCACTTGCAAGCAACAGAAAGATAACTTTTTCAGATGGCCGCACATGGTTTGGGGCGAGTCTTCAATGCCTTTAAATTGCTATACCAGCAGATATACAAACATATTGCTACAAAAAAATCACTGAAATCGGAGGGGCAGGGGGAGGGGATAGGGGCAGGGGTGTGGAGACAGGGAACTCATACAACATTTGTACATTTACTCAGTCAATTCACTTGAAATTACCGTCAATCAAACCCAATAACAGTGCAATCATCTCTTGTCAATTTGAGGGTCTCTCTTCAGCCAAGCAGCATATCTTAGTACTTCCAACATCTGTCAGCACTTCAACAAATTGGCAAACATGTTTGTGAATGGAAATAGTTGAATTTAAATCCGATACTTATCTTTTGAGTGTCGCCGTGGAAACGGTCCTTCAAAAATGTTAAGTCAGTGAGTTTCCTTTCCTCAGTCGGGCGCAGTTGAATGACAACTCTTAACTCAAGTTCTCACTTAACTGAAGTGTCTGTCAAGTACACTGCAAGTGTTGAGACATTTTAAGGATCAATTTGCCAATAAAAACTACAACTAAAACTTTGCATTTCATGGAGAAAATAGCTCTTTAAGGCCCTTAATTGTTCGCATTTGAGATTACAAATTGCGGGGGGGGGGGGGGGGAGGGGGGAACTGATCTACCACAAGGCCGGGTATCAACTTCCTAGTGGGAACGCTGCCGTGCTCAGGATCAAAACCCACCAGTCGTGTTCTCCATTTGGAGTGAGGATGCTCATGCCACAATTAACAGGTGATTATAAGATCAGCGCGTACGGGGATCACATGACCCGTTTGAAAATCAGCCCTTTAGGAAGACTGCCTTTCAATTTTCAACGCAGGCCACTTCTTCACCTTTAAAGGTTATCAGTCTGGAAATACTGCCTGTGTGTTAAGTAATCTAATCGCCAAGCCTAGCAAAGGAAACGAGCTTGGAATGGTCACTCCCTCAGCTCAAGATTTCGCCTGTTCTACTGCGAGAGCCTATTAAAATGCCCAAGGCAGGCCAACTGTTTTGGCAGTGGTATTAAAGGGCGCATTTTCCTATGCCCAGATCTTTACTTACCTGTCCTTTTCACACTACTGCATAGATTTATACAGACCCACTGCAAGTGGATACACTGTAGTACGATATAGCTGTAGTGTGTTAATCGATCTGCAAACAATCATTGCAAGCATTCTTTGCACTGGTGTTACAAATGCTCTTTAGTTACCTGCGATCCGGCCACATGTTCCCAAATGTGGATACAACTGGGGTCAGTTCCTCCCCCCCCACTCCTTCATGAGGGTAACGCTTAGATCCTGATCCTCCTTGTGTTCTCATTTACGTGAACATGTGCAAAGGCCTATATGACAGATTGATGTTAGAAGATTACTTCATACGCTGTTAGCCATGATTATAATCACGCCCCGGTACATCACTTAATAATTTACCTAGCAATCAAAGAACCCATCTTTCATTAACAAGTTTAATAGTCACTTCTTATTATATATACTGTCATTCTGGCAAGATGGGAGGACCAATCCATCAATGCATTTATTGGAAAGGGTTCAAGAAGGCCAGCCAAACCACCCCTTACCTCTAAATCGATAGTCTTGATGGGGTTTTTGAAAAGCAAAGTACACAATAGACGGACGGTTAGTTGTAAAATAAGCCCGGATACGGAGACGATTACGCATGTAAATCTTCCTGCATTGAAAGGTACAGTCTTTCTTCCTTAATTAATCATATTGATAATTAACGAGATGTGGATGGAATGTCCACAAATTCTGTAGAATTTGGAAGATTCTAGGATAGAAAAGTGTGAGAAATGCGATTCCAAAGTTATTGTTTTCATTTCTTGCTTTTCCACACTGATGTTAAACCATATAACATGATGATGTTATAACCACAGGGATTGCACTATCCAGACAACTTATACAGGGACATCTTATAGGCAAGCACAAGGTTATATTTTTCTTTCATGGGAGTCAATTTTCCAATGATCAGATTGAAACCTGCAGCAGCATGGTACTGTGAGGTTTATTGGCTTGACAGTCAATCTATCAACTTTTCTATGCTGTTATTTGCACCGTACTATCAATTTTTCCTTTAATTGGATAACTCATAATTACGGAATTGATCTTCCACAAAAAAACACAAAAAATGATGTCAAAAGAAGGCTGTAATAAATATTGTTGTTATCTTCGCTAAACACCAATCCCACCATTCAATCCAATCACAAAACCTCAGTCATCATAATTGCTTCAAAACGTAACTTTTTTACTCCTTTTTACGACTTCAACTATTTAAATGGATGTTACTTAATGAGGATGTGTCTTCTTACTTATTTTTGGTCATTTTTGCTAAAAACCTTTTTGGCACAGAAAATATAAAATGTCTTGCACTAATTGTGTAGAAATCACACATAAAAAGTAACTTGGAAAAGGCTTTGACTTTTCTCAAGAAAGAAGTATTAAGGGATGACTTTTAGTAGGCAGAATTTTGGTCTTGATTTATACAGCATCATACTCCAACAGAAATGACTGATAGTGCATTTGTATGTGTCTATAGGTTCTATGATACTGTTGTAACAGTATCAATACTAAATAAATAGAAAATATATACAATATTTTGTTTTACAATCCTAACATAAAATCAACCAGAGATTAACCCTGCATGCATGATGAATAATAATTGGTTTGGTCATCCCAATTTCCAAACATTTAAAACAGACGCAAACTCATTATTTGCTTTGATCGCGATAGATAAACAAGTGATGGTTCATATTTGTCATGAAATCAAAGAGTCGTGTAATTGATATATAGCTGTTTGCCTACATAGATAAAGTTACACTACATCTGCAGGATCTCTGGAAATAAACAAACAAAATAAACAAATTACACAGATAAACCAGAAAGCCAGTTTGGCTTTGTGATTCAATTGTCATACAAAAATTTGCTCAAAATTCCAATAATTATCTGACTAGTGTAGAGCAATTAGCGAGTTAAATTTGTCCAAGAATTAAGTGAACACCACAGAAAGATCAGAGATTTCCAGCTCTTTATTTGTAGCACTCCCTGGTGGGCATCAATTTACAGATGATAGAAATTTAATTCTTAAATGTTTCAATATCCTGATAGAACAGACTTCATATGTGAAATATAGACACATATAGATGTATGGATAAATGGACATTTTCTTTAACCAAATTTGAGCTAGCAAATCAGCTCTGCTGCCAACCATCCCTTTATTGTTATTAACGAATGAGAGTTACAAGACATTGTTTATACACTGTGAAATATATTCACAACTTTACTGGCAAAAGCAAAAGTCATCTAGTATACTAGTCTTGGCCAAGTCGTTTGTAATACTGTTTTTCTCACGTGCAAACTGTACATGCCTCAGAGTCGGTTTCAGCCTACCACGAATTTGTTCGCCCACTGCATTTTACATGCCCGAGGATCTGTCCCATACAAACGTCTTGGACATTTCTCCAAATAGGGGCATGAACTTCTGCGAACCACAAAATCTTTATTCATGTTATTATTACGAAATTGCGTGTCATATGTGAGATCAAGTTTATTCCACCGTAATTACCGACCGTCTCGCAGTGTACAAACCAATCTTAGGCCAAGTGATTGTTCACTCCGGGAGGCAGGGCTTGAATATTAACAGTTTGGGGGAAGTGGGCCTAATTGGCAAACCTGATTCGCTTCTTGCTTTTCTGAAGCAACTTTTCCAAAATCAAAGGAAAACAAAAGAAAGCTTGGGAGAAATTTGCAAGACCCTAGTATCAATCTAAAGCGTTGTCACGGGCGCTCTCTGGACAGTACAGTGAATAGATACAGGAAAATAGCTTTGTGAAAAAGAAAGGTACACTAGGCTGTACATACTAGGAACTTAACAAGGCTACTAGTAGACAAGAAAATGGCAAATTTTAAGACTATTTGAGATAACCTGCTCTTCCATTGAAGTTCAGAGGGTGAAAACTGATAAGAGCAGTTTGGGTGTATTTAAAGCAAGACTATATCAACACTTTGAAGCAGATTTAACTCTTAAATGATTGTATGTTTTATTGAAGACCTATGGAGCTCCTTCAAATAACTAAACTGAACTAAATTTGACCAAGCTAGGTTCATCACCAAAGAAAATCAAAGCATTGGAGAATTCACAGAATTAAGTTTAACTTTAATTTGGGAGTTACGATGTTTTAGAAGTTTTTCAGACTTTGACACCTGTTGACCTCATGTGACCTTGGACCTCTACAAATTTCAATAGGGTTCTTGCAATCACCAAGTTGGATTAACATCATAACTATGAAGTTCTAGAAAGATGTACTTCTTGAGTTATGGTGTTTACAAGGTTTTCAGATTTTGACTTCAATGTTGACTGCAAATGACCTTTGACCTCCACAAACTTCAATAGGGTTCTTATGGTGGCATAATCCTATAAGCGTCGATATCAATCCGTTCAAGTGTTCTCCTTCAGGAAAAGTGCCAAAAGCAGCAGGAGAACCATATAAATTTGTTTTAACGCATTTAACGTACAACTGTACACATCCTCCATACACACCAATCGGGTTCAAAGGAAAACGAGAGAACGTGAACTTTGTAGCGCTCCTGTGATGTCATACATGAATGATATTATCTAATACATGGATTTTATGTACACCCAAGTGCACACTACTGATTAGAGAGAAAACCCAATTTAACAATGAAAGTTGTACATATATAGGGACCTGGATGGATTTCCAGGTCATGTTTCTTCTACGGTGAACAATAGGGTTGAACTTTTAACCGCACAGTGTTTAATCAAACCTATTGACATAATACAAGGCTGACTGATTATTCATAGAGTGAAATAGCCAATGATATCCTTTTCTGTTACACTCCTGACACTCCCACATAGGGACCTACAGTAACCTAATCAGAAACCATTGCAATGAAAACGCCCTCAAAAATGACTATTCATAGATCACACGCAAATCCTCGTGGAGTGGCCTGCGCCCGCCTCGCCTTGAATACGTGCACAGTGCATGTGCATTCGTGTACGTAGGTGTGCACACGCTTGATATCAGTACCGCATACGTACATGCATACATACGCAACCGTACAAGCCACGCCCATTCAATCAATCAGGATATAGAATGAGGCAATAGATACATTATTCATTGGGTTGGCTGGACTATTGACAGCTGTGAAATTGACAGTGGAAATGCGACACTCTTCCATTGAAACAAATTGATATGCATCTTTTTGGATATGTTATCAATCAGGAGCTGTTTTTTTTTTCTTTTGATTGGATGTTAAGAGCATGAATGGACGTACATGTGGTGCAAATATTGTGTCAGTTGTGGCAAGTTAAGACCACTCTAGTCCTCCTAGGAGCAGTGGTACCAAAAAAAATGTACGACTGAGGAAAGAGGTTTCTTTGCAAGTGACGAAAAATTCAGGCTCTCATAGTAAACAATTTAGCATGGTCATGATACGGAAAATGGATGGTTCCATGAAACTCCAACTTGTCAGCTATCCAGTGATGGGTAGAGTTTAGCTAGTGGGAACTTCTAACTAGACTTAGAGACCACATTACTTTTGTGATTTAGTGTTTAAACCAATGGGGCAATTAATAGGCGTATGCTACCTTGTATTCACCTAAGCTGTATCTGCATACAGTACCATGTATGACTTTCAACAAAGGTTTGTACTTTTTGAGTTATCATGTTTACAAAGGCTTCAGAGTTTGACCTCTGTTAATCCCAAATGACCATTGAACTTCACAGTAAAGTATATTTGGTTCTTGTACTCAATTAGACAGATCCACATACTAAGGAAGAAAGTTTATCCACTATTAAATTTTTGAGTGACAGTGTTTACAAGCAAGTGGTAAATACACACACACACACGCACACGTGCTATAACCATTGCATAGGTTCCTTCTGCCTCTAGCTGTCAATGAATCAGCAAATATACCATTCAGGTAACAAGAGCGAAGGATATGGAATATTAAGTGGCGACAACGAGCACTGGGCCCAAACACATGTCAATGTTACCACTTCAAAAGTGCAAGAGTGTGCACATTGTTCAAGACTAAGTACGTACACACCAGCAAAGTGGGCTGCAGCCCGTAAGAACACAGTAAACAATTTGGCGGGAAAAAGATTGATGACTATCAGACAACCGCCTGACGAGTGTAGAATGTCTTCATTTAGTTATTTGCTTATGTTTATTTGTGAAGATGGCGTATGTTTCCATATACTTGTAAGGATTTTGACCTTACAAGCAATTTCAATAGCTTTCTGTCATAACTCCTCTACAGCTATCTTCTACTTAATGTATTTTCGATCATATCATGTTGTTGATTGGTTGAAATACTTGATTTGAATGGAAAAACTGTTGCTGGCTAATATGATGATGTAGATGTAGGGTAGAATGTCAATACAAGTCAAGATATCCTACCAACAATCGATAATGTTATCGGACAACTCAAGAGTTGTCTGAAGATCGCTCAACGCGTGAAACTCTGAGTAACAACTTATAGTGTTCCACTAGTCTCAACATATATATATATATATATATATATATATATATATATATATCATCAGGCAATGACAAATACAGTCGCCAACTCGCCCATGGCGACTAGAATTTTGCGACTGGCTAGCAAAAATGCATTACGCTCAACATTTTGGCGAGTGGCTCATTCGATCACTGCCTTTATACGATAGGCTTACTATTAACTTGTGAGCCAATCAACAAAGGCCTAATGTTTAACATCACAGTAGAATTATCAAGTGCACTGTTACAAGTATGTCCTAAGGAATAGCTCTGTTCATCAGCTCGAAACAAATTTGAGACTAATCTCTCAAACTAAATGATACACGATAGGTGTAACCAAAATGGAAAACAACAAACTTAATTGCATGCATAACGACAACTCAAACACGGGTACCCTGTGTGTATCATCGGTAAAAATGCAGTGTTGTCAGTAGGTTAACCGCAATCGTGCGATAAGGCCTACCTGACATGTCAATAAGTAAAAAAATTGTATCGTAACAACTACTAGTGTTCCACTAGTCTCAACATATATTTCGCTCTGTCCACCGGACATAGAGCACTCTGATCAGATAGTTGTAACTTGTACATAGTGAAAATTAATAATTCAATCATTGTTTTCCTTCGATCACTCTTAGGATAAAGTGCTATTTGTGTCTACTAATTTCAAGCAGTTTAATGTACGATAGTTTTCAGAAACCTTTGAAATTAACTTCTAAAATCAGTGTAACTGTTCAATACTCAATTATTGTTCCTTCAATCATTTGGGTATTTTTTTTCCAATCAGATGAATTGTCAAACTTTTTACAAATTTCTGATTTGCTTAAAATTGCAATGTGATTGACATCCCAATTATCAAAATAGAATTGGCTTAAGAATCCCATCAGATCAAAATCTTTCAAATCGTTGATCCACTGCTCCCAATCCTCACTTTTGAAGGGAAATGTCCCTGGTGGGGTTATTTGGAATTGGGTGGCCATATTTGTGGCGAACTGCAGTTAATACTAGTGCCCAGATAGTAGCGTTAATGTTATTGTATAGGTCCAACGGTATAGGTTACGCACGGCAGCCTACAAATACAATATAACAATGCTGTAGGTACCGTACAGTATGTTTGCCCTGTTCACTTTGACATGTTCTGCAGACAGTCATAAAAACTGACTTACCAGCAAGGATTTTGCCAATTTCCGCTTAAAATGGCCTATTTCTGACACCATGTAGTGTTATACGCTTAGTCCTTCAGGTTACACTAAGAATAACAAAGAAAGGATGAACATGATTCTTCTATTTATGTCTGTTTATTGAATGGGTTCAGCGATTGTTCATAACAAGCGGTGGGAACCTCTTCTAGCATGAATAAGCTGTGTCTCATAGCTCTCAATGCGAACACAACATAAAATACCGTATACATACAGATACTTCAGAATGATTACATGACATGGGGTAGGCCTATCCTACTATAATGTGGGAGTAGGCCTATCCTACTATAATGTGGGGGTAGGCCTATCCTACTATAATGTGGGGGTAGGCCTATCCTACTATGATGTGGAATAGGCCTACCCTTCTATAATGTGGGATAGGCCAATCCTACTATAATGAGGGGTAGGCCTATCCTACTTAATGTTGGGTATAGCCTTATAGGCCTATCCTTCTATATATGCAGAGTAATATACAAGCATGACAGCGTTTCCTTATAACCACGAAGAAGTCGTGTTACTCCTGTGCAGACCTACATAGACCTACTCTTAATTATGTCAGGTCTGTGCTGTACCAGACTAGCACTTTTTTCTCTAAGGGGAGTCGGTCACCCCCTCCCCTTAGACTTTTTCCCCAGGCCGCACACTCAGTGCACCTTACTATGTCACCTGTTTTAAATGTTGAATGATCATACAATTTGCATCGTAAATTATGATCTGATTGTGTGATGTTATTACCCCAAGGTTAGGCTAGGCTTTCTCTTAATGGGGTGTGTTAGGGTACACATGAGTTAAATGCCAGTGTGTGAGCCTACGTTCTATAGTGTAAGAGCTGAAAACTACCATTGTGTTTGAGTAATGACTGGTTAAGTACTGCAAATGGCACCGTCATAATCTCTGATGTATGTAACAATATGTGTCAGATTATAAAGCCTAAATGACAAAATAAATTGACAGTGTTTGTCAGAGCATCGCTTGAGGTGTTAGGTAACCTACGTAACAGGGGTTCTATAGTCGTTACATGATATAGGCCTACACAAATCCGACCCCAAATCTGGATGAATACAATGGTACGGTAAAATATAACAGTTCAAAACTTAATATTTGTTTAAACTGATCGATATAAATATATATACAGAAGAAACATTGTTGTATGCACTGCGTAAACAAACCTTTATAGTACTTATCTTTAGTGGTCTTGCTTGTAGAGATATGATGGGGTGCAATGCTTCATGTGGGGTGCATGTAGGTCTACTTAGAGATGACCCTGATGACGTACACGTACCTGAACCAATCATGCTGTGTATCTGACCATCTTATTTGAATTATGCATATTTACTATCTACAGGTGGGATGAGTAACTCCCGACTGACAGGCCAGAGGGACATTATAACTACTGTATGTAAAAAGTAACAGAGGGAATTTCCGGTTATGTTTACTTTGCATTGATTGTAATATGTAACCGATTTCATCCACGATACAAACAAGTTCCTTACAAATAGATGTTAACACTTATATCTGACTTTATGATGGCAACAGCGATGCCGTGGCCGAGTGGTTAAGGCGTTGGATCTAAGTTCCATTGGACAAATGTCCGCACGGGTTCGAATCCCGTCAGCATCGGAAAGTCTTTTTTATTATTTGACTGTACACAAGGAGTATAATGAAGAAGAAAAAAAAGGTAAATTGTAAACTAAAAATAAAAAACATTCCACTGTTGACATTTGCCACCTGTATTGAACATTGCTTGTTCTGTTTTGCTCGGGTGCTATTATAACATTGTTCTTTGGTTGTGTTGTTACCCTAGGTCAGATAGTTATGACTTAGAGGATTGTCATTTGTATTCCCTTTGGGAGTTGCTGTTTTTAGTTTTTAGCAGACTAGGTTGATTGTTTGGGATTGTCCCAAGTATAGTTTTGGGGGTGCAATCTAGATCAGTATGGGGGTCAGTGTTGTGTTGGTTAGGTATTGCCCGCACCTGCCTGACGGGACATTGGTCAACATAGTGGTCTGGGTCCACTTGTCTAGAGCTATAGTTAGTAGCGTTTATGTAGGAGACTGTGGAGGACAGTGTGCAAGCGGACAGTAAGTGAACCCTGGATAGTTGAAGCTAGCCCTAGCTCCTATCAATCTAATAGACCGTGTTCTGTCACTATAGCTGACTAAGCTATAGTTGTCCTTTACCTTAAGTTTGTTGAAACTTGGTAACGACGTAAAATTAAATTCTTCAAGCAGAATTAGTTACCCGCCAATCTGGCTAAGACTGGTAGATAGAGCTAACCGTTTGTGGAAAGTTAAGTATGCAGGACACATGGTGCTAAGGGAGATGTCCCATAGTTGATAAGGGTAGGGTATAGGGTTTGCACTAGGTGAAATTACTCCATCATTGGTAGGGGCCCACCTTACAATTTTTAGGATTGGAGCTTTGTTAATGTTTCTTTGTCATTACCTATGCGGGCTATTTTGCAACAATTTCTTGTGCTCAAGCTGCAGAGTCATAAGTGTTGGCAGATCTATATGGCAAGTTATATTATTAGCGCACCAGGCGATCACATGTCATCCACAGGGCCCTTACTGAACTAGTACTGGTATTTGAGTTTGGTGTTTAATAGTATGTTTTTTCTTAATCTTCTGTTTGGTTTAGATAGTTTGTTAGTTGGATTTTGTTTAGTTTTGGACTAGCAGTTGCTGGTCGAGGACGACCAGATTTTGTGAGGGGAGTGTGTAGCACCCATAATTTTTGGTAACTTAGGAAGTACTAGAATTTAGATTTCCCCCTCTCTGTGATAGGTACCCCCTACAATTTCTTGGTGCTCATTGAGTTCAATGGCCTGTCACTTCATTGCAGGAAGTCTTAATGACTAAGCCTGTATTCTTGGAATGACATTGCATGCTCTGTCCTCCATGTGTACCAGAGAGTAAAACCACCACATAACCCATTAGCGAGCTAAGCTGTCCCCAGAGTGCAAACAGGTGACCCACTGTTCACCTCTTTGTGTAAGAACTCATTCTCTGGGACTACGTCACTAAGTTGTTTACACCTGTTGTCTTAGTGGTTATTGAGAAATGTTGGTGTTTTCCGGTAATGAGTAGGCCGATCAGCTGGTCATTTATCTCCTTATTTGGGCTGGGCAGGAAGTGGTATTGTTTTAGGGTACTGTCCCCTGGCTCTATAAGAAGGCCAGTTTACCAGTGATCTGTGCCACTCACTTGACAGCCCTCAGCCGTCGTTAGGATGTCGGAGACATCATCATTAGAAATTACTCTATCATTTCTAAACAGGTATGAACCACATTGTATTTTCAGAAGTAAGCTACTTAAGTTTAATAGTAATGTTCAGTTACCCTGTGATGGCTCCAAGCACACAGAGATGTATTATATCTAATTTAATTAAAGTCATACCATCGATTGATATACTTTGCCATCCGTTGTGTAATTTAGTATAACTATGTGTTTCATTGATAATGATATATAGCAAATGTTGTTTATTCCATTATGATTATTTCTGTATTGTGTACTCTATAAGTTACACTAAGCCTATACATGATATGCTACATGTATACTAGAATTTACCCTTTTGTAGAATCCATATTAGCTGATGGATGGTCTGTAGCTCCCTTGGTGACAGTTATTGTTAGAGGTTGACCCTAAACAGTTCTGCTATACTGTTTGTTGGTACATATGCTATGTTTATGAGAGACTTATCATATAGGGTATATATTGTGTTAGGTTATTTTAGTATTTATGCATTTAGTTGTCTATTAGGAACATGCTAGTAATTGGGTTAGGGCAATTAGCACTTGACTGAGACTTACTGCATTGGTGTCCGTCATTGACTGCCATGTCGGCTAGATGTGAGCTATATTACTTAAAATGCTATTTACTGGAAACATATTTCATTTATATTTAACCTTAATGATTAGAGTGTACTTGTTGTAGATTTGTCCCATATTTTAGTTGGCACTGAGCCCATTGTATCGATTATATTTGTTACGTAAGTTAGGCCACTCACTTGACAGCCCTCAGCCGTCGTTAGGATGTCGGAGACATCATCATTAGAAATTACTCTATAATTTCTAAACAGGTCCTTGGTTTGGGTGGGCGTGACTAAACGCCCTGGTCTTAAGATGCCCCCTCCCCACCAGGCCATGATGTTCCCCGGATCCGAAAGTCGGTCGAGCGGGTCTAGAGAGGGAGTGAG
This sequence comes from Apostichopus japonicus, assembly GCF_037975245.1. Taxonomy (NCBI): domain Eukaryota; kingdom Metazoa; phylum Echinodermata; class Holothuroidea; order Aspidochirotida; family Stichopodidae; genus Apostichopus; species Apostichopus japonicus. The sequence goes on from NC_092583.1 coordinate 3,635,561, forward strand.
CCCCAACCCCCAGCTATATAGTGATCCATCCCGAGATGGGATTGACTGTGTTTTATTGTTAATTATTGTTAATGACAATTAGTTACATTTGTTGTTTATTACCATTGCTATTCTCTTTTCTCTTTCTTCGTGTCGTAGTTATGAATAAATATCTCGCATAACTATATATATACCTTATGTGTTATTCTGTTTGTTTGTGTGTTGAGTCAGACGAGCCAGTAGTTACAGCAGTAGTAAGGTAGGGTCCTTATACGTCACAAGGTGCATTGTTGATATGGTTGCGCTTAAGGACATCGAGTATCTCGGTGCAGGTAGTTGACCAAATTACAGCCGAAGAACCCCCGCTTCCCTAAAGGCTAATGTCCCCTGGATGGGAGCGATCAACCTGGGGTGACACACAGATAAAACAAAAAACATTCAATTCAGATTGAACTGGGGAAACTTCATGGTTCTGATTGTAACAAAGCAGCTGTTATTATAATTCAATTGTAAAAATATGTTTTCAGTTGACGGTGCTGATTTATAATCATTAACACCGTAAAATTTAACACCACTGTGCATCTTTGTGTCGAGTTTGCCACAGTGCTGTGTTACGTTAAGTACCTGGCCGTTTCAGGAGAGTAGGAATTATAGTCCTAGCTGAAAGCAAAATTAGACTTGTTTCCTTTGCTAGGTTCGGTGAATTGATTACGTAACACACAGGCTAATGTTCCAGACTAATAACCTTGAAAGGTGAAGAAGTGGCCAGTGGCGAAAAATGAACGGCAGTCTTACCTTAAGGGCGGATTTTCAATTGAACGCCAATTGATTATGTGCGTTGCAATGCTGAATACTGAGCTCGACCCACTGGCCGGCCTGGGTCCGATCCGTAACGTACTGTACACCCTCTGAAGTCACTTTTAAACCAAACAAGTAGCTTAAATGTTTTATCATGATCATTGCCATATTAAGTATTTCTTTGAGGTTTGGCACACAGGGTAATTAAGTAACCCAATATAGCCAAGATTATATAGTGTACAAACATTTGAATAAAATATTATAAACCAGAATACTTGACACACTTTTATAACCACAGAATACACTATCACATAATACAAGCAAACAGACAAATAAATAGAGTAATAATCAAAAGAACAGCAATGTTTACTATATAACTTCAGCTGCAGCATGATGTGTGTATAGCCCCCATGATAAAGTTAAACTACTTGTGGCTCAATGTGTTTATGTTATTGATACATTATTACACTAAAACCACCAAAAAGAAAAGAGTGTGTGTAGTACGCGTACTTTGGAGAACTGCCAAGCAATGAAAGTGGTGTATATTTAGATTGGACTTATGCTACTTATCATGCGGTCTGGAAAAAAAAAATCCTGTACAAAATGCTTTTTTACAAGTAAAGGTAAACTAAATGTTTCTCAGTGTGAAATGTTCTGAAATTTTCATACTATATTATACAGGAAACCAATAGATCGCTAGATAAGAGTACACTTCACCTGTATATAATAACCTTATTAATTCCTGGGCAATGTAATCAATGCTGGTTGCCTGCAGTTCGTTTCCTTGTATTATTTACCTTTTATGACAATGTAGTCACATAGATTTCACGGAAGCAAATATAATTAAAACACTTAACAAGATTCTTCAACAAATGGTACAGTGGCCGAGTGGTTAAGGCGTTGGACTTTAGATCCAATGGAGTTGATCCATCGCGGGTTCGAACCCTGCCTGTACCACATTTATTATTATTATCAGTATTATTATGTTTGTCCTTTGTGTATATACCCAAATGATGGAATAAAAGTGAATAAAATAAGACACATATAGAAGGAATTTACAACCCAAGTACTAGTGAAGGAGGTCCTGAATAAAGGGTAACTGGTTTACAATATTTCTTTGATTTCTAAATTTATGACAAACATAAAGATGAGTGGGGTGGGGGATGGGGTGTGGGAGGGGGGGGGCATAATTCAGTTTTAACCAATTTGAAGTGAGAAATATATACCAGGGTGAAGTAAGGCAGATCCTGTCAGTGTTAATGTAATTGGGGAAGGGTGGGGGGGCGGGGGGCGGGGGGTTTCTTTGAAATATTGACATGACGGCCTAAATATTGTGATTGGTAAATTTGATAAAGATGGTAAATTGCAGATAAGTTATTTCTATTTCAGATTTAAACATTAAATCTTGATTCACCGCACCAGCACCCGAGAACGTCACTTGACTTTTTCAATTTAGATAAAGCAAATATTGAAAGTTTACATTATAATGCCAAGATATACTTGTACATTTAGAGTCACAGTGAATGTAATGGTTTGCTATAAACAGTTTATGATCTGTACGCATATATAGTAATGGTATAAAGTCTCAAATGTCATTTTCTCTCAACCTATAAATCAGATATGCAAATTAATAGGAAAGACTGTTAATTGTATTGTATTTTTTCAGGGGATTCATCATTAATACGAAAAGCAATCTGGACATAAGTTTCTTTGAAATAGGTTAAACCACGACAGTTAGACTTGCCTCGACTTCAAAGGCTCACAAAAGTCTTGGAATCATTTGTTAGAAATCTGCTACAATTTGAAGAGGACTTCATGGGATGGTGGGAAAGGGAGAGAAAGGAGGGAGGGAAGTAGGACGTTAGGAGACTGCACAAAGAAGTCATATTGACTTGAGTGGATTGACTTGAGCATGGCAATAACTCTGCAATTTCAGGTTTCATAACTGAATATTGTCTGTTTTTATACAATATTGATCAATAACTAGCCTACAGACTTTATTCCCTATATACAGTATATATATATATTATCCAGTCATGAAATTTGACTATTTTTTTAATATCGTTTGGGTATCCATATCTGATCCATGGGCAGAACAAATATGGCAGCTTCATAATGAACCAGTTCTTAGTTCCGACTTGTAACAAGTTCTCCAGATTTAGGGATTTCACAAGTTAAGTATTCCTGTATATATATAGCATACAGCTCAAGTGCTGAAAATCGTAAGCTACCTGTAAGTCAAGGGAAGTGTCTTTGTTGAGAGGAATGAAAGTCATTTGTTTGTTTCAAAGATTGAATAAACACTTTTGGTGAACTTTCATATTTACAGAGCACCAAGCTTTATAGCGATACAAACAGGTAGTTTGTTACGTTCATATTAACACATAAAAATAACTCTATAATAACATCGCTGGTGCTGTGGCCGAGTGGTTAAGGCGTCGGACTTTAGTTCTGATGGAGTCAATCCGCGCGGGTTCGAACCCTGCCAGCGCCAAAGCTCTTTTCCATTATATTATTGTACACAACGAGTATAACAGAGAGCAAAAGGACAGGAGAGAAGGGAAAAACAGAAACTCCAAAAAAAGTAAATTGTTGGTCAAAATAAATGAAAGTTACAAATAATTAAGGCCTGATGTTTCAACAGTCTAAAAAACCAATCTTCTGTCCGATTAGAATGACAAACAATCACGAACAACAGTGTTGAAGAATAATTCAATATACTTTACAATTTGCAGAGTAGGTGTAACAAGGATATCCAATGTACAGAGGTAAATGAGGGAGTTAAGTGATTATTTAACGATGATTAGGAAGGGGGATACAAAACACATATCACTGTGAATGGACAGAATCTAGGGAGGATTTAGGGACCATGCTCTGGGGAGCTATAATTTCACTTAGTAATCTATTCATTTCACAATGTTGCAATTATGATGTCTGTCCATAAATTACAGTGTCTTAAGATGCAGCCTAAACTATGACAGTGACCAATATCCAGAAGTTTCACAGTTGAAGACCACATTTTGAACTGGGTGGTACTTGTATATATATATAACTTGACATTTCTGACCCCATGCATTAGCTTTTCACACAACTTTGACGACCTTCGATCAATCTATGAGAACTAATGTAGTTATATATTCATTTGGTTGCTCCTAACAAGTAAGTATGATGAGAACAAATTTGTTTCCCACAAGTACTATTTTTTACTTATTATTGTAATGCGCGTGCGGGCTATAATATTGGCAGTGGTGGCCAAGTGAACGATACCTACATGACTGGACGTTGAAACTTACAGTTTCATATAGAGCTGTTCAGAGCTTCCAGTTTCAGAGCCTACCTGCGTAGCCAACTTATTCTGAGCCTGTCATGCTGCCTAGCCAACTTTTTGTGATTCTGAGCCTGTCAAGGCTCTCACAAGCGCCCTCACTTTGTAGGTACCTACATGACTATACTCCCTGGTGTGTGTTCCGTGCAAAAATAACACAATAAACAACCGAAATGTTCTTCCTAAAAACTGCAAGCACTCTACCCACACTACGATACTGTGTATTTGCAGGCTTGCAGGCAATGCAGTTCTTGTTTCCATTTGGATTTTCTTATTCTGGTTCAGTTTTTCGTTCACTTTACATTAAAACATTTAGATTTTCATGGCATCAAATGACATGTTTACAATGGGCTATACATTTCCCAAGGATAAATGTTGTTGATACGGCATAAAGTTACAAAGAACAATGTTGTCGTGGATACAACTAAATACCCCAAATCAAATATGGATTTACATCTTTAATTTTATTTGAATCTATATGACAAAACATGATGATTCTCCATTTGAAAGAATACTGTATTTTAATCCTACTCTTGAAAATGTGCTTATGAATTTATTATCTGTACACTTTGCCAAACTTAAAGGTTTAATTTAGAAAAATGGCAGCAAACTCTATGAGCATCTCTGTCATCGAGAGAAACCTTATCTCCAGGATAGATTGGATCCACTTAGTGTTAAGGATTGTTTTCATTATAACCACTGCAGCTTTTTATAGCAAATCACATCTTAATGTTGTGGGGAGACAGGTAAGCGGGGAACGAAGCAAATTAACCATTATCATTACTTTGTATCATATTAAATGTATTACTTTCAACAAGGTAATACATCTATTCAATTACCTTGAACTAATTAACAGCTTCCTGAGAATTGTTTATGAAAGCTAAGGTGATTAATTGTTTAATTAGTTTATAGCTTTTAAATAAGTAAGCTTATTGACATAATATCTTAAAGAAACAAATAGAGATTCCTTTGATAATTTGTAATTGATTGTTTATTTATGTAACTATAAGTCTGTCTGTCTGTCTATCTATCTATAAATATTGAAATTTTTTATAGTTGAAAATCCAGAACATGAAAACACTCCAGCCTCCACCGGGATTCGAGCCCGGGCTTCCCACTTTATACGCTGACACTCTAAACATCTAGGCTATGGACGCTGATTGTATGTCCAGAGGTTCGAAACCTGTAAAGTAGGTCATAATTCCACTGTAGGCATTTGCTACCTGTATGGAACAATGCTAGTTCTGTTCTATTTTGCCTTTATACACTAGAGATGGTGCTAATCCACTCATGAATGAAAGTTAATAATAGACTTGTGACTCCCTTGGACTGTATTGTATAATATATGACAGTTACAATTAAAGTAGGTCATAATTCCACTGTTGGCATTTGCCACCTGTATCGAACAATGCTAGTTCTGTTTTGGTGACATTTTGCCCTTTTTAGGTGGTGCTAATCAACTCATGCATGGACGCTAATTATAGACTTGTGACCCCTTGAACTATACTGTATAATATATGTAAGGCTCCATGACCTCGCATGGACTGACAAAGAGTGAACAGAATGAGGAAATCTTGCAATTTCCATATATGTACATTCTTTACATGTTTTTAAAGATGATGCAATATCATTATCAGAAAAAAATAAAGAGTAGCTAAATGGTATCAGATTGGGTTAAGGGATAATTAGGTTAACGCCATACAGAAGGGGGTGCTATTCTTGAGTTAAGTTAACAAAATTATCAAAAAGAAAAACTGGATGTTATTTGTAAATGTGCAACACATACTTGACATATCACACCTCAGCTTGCTTCAAAATTCACATTAAGGGGGGGGGGGGGGGGGGGGAAGCATATAAGCTTCAATCGAACTTCAATCGAAGATCATAGACGAACAAATGGTGCATAGGAAAAGGAAATGTCAGAATTTTACCGGGGAAATTTATTTATTTTATATCATTATCAAACAAATATGTGAGTGAATAATTGAAAATTGACTGGGAAATGTTAGAAGAGAGCAAAGACCTTTATGGCTAGAATGGTATTATAAGCCAATTCACTCAACCAACTTGAAGCTATCCAACCCCTTAGTTGGTGGCGATCTATACTGTATAACCAATTATTTGTTGGGGGCAACAGTCAGAAACCACAGTATACCTTGCATACCATGAAACCAGGAATCATGCACGCCCCTGGCCTGTTTTCATTCGATACGGCCCAGAAGGTGGCAGAAAAGGGATTTCATGAGAAATTTGTCTGTTTTATACACTAAAAAAAGAGTAAGTTTTGATTAACAGAAAACTGGAAATGAATGCTGGTTTTGTTATTCCTGCAGGTCCCTGACGTGTCTTTCTTCAAACACTGTCACCAAACTGTGTACCAGCAATATGTCACAAGATGTACAGTATGTCAGTTGTTTGCAGAGCTTGAACTGGATAATTCAGCAGGTAAGCGACATAAGTGTTGTACAGATAAAACAAACAAATTTTCAATTCTGATTGAACTGGGGAAATTTAGTTCTGATTGTAACAAACAGTGGCGTAGGAAGGTACTTTTGAGTGGGGGGGGACTGAAGACTGATGGCCGGCCTGGGGGAGGGGTCTAAGGGGAGGGGGTGTCCCCCTACCCTTTGGAATTTTTGGCATTTCCAGGTAGCCTCAGATGCAATTTGGTGCAATATAGCACACTTCAACACCCACTCCATTTTGTAAACTTAATTTTGTATTTTCACCAGGCCTTAGATGCAATTTGGTGCTCCAAATGAGATTTTTTTTCTCATTTGGAAAAAGGGGTTTTCTGACTTGCGAAGCGGGGGGCGGAATGATACTTCCGCCCCTCCACATTTTTCACTGGGGGGCTGGCGCCCCCCCGGTTCCTACGCCCTTGGTAACAAAGCAGCTGTTATAATGCAATTGTAAAAATATGTTTTCAGTTGCTGGTTTATAATAATAATAATAATTATAAATGAGACTTATATAGTGCCAAATCAGTAGACAAAAGTCACTGCTCAAGGCACTTTACAGAGAAAGCAGATTAATTTACAAAAGAACAAGTGGAAAGAAGGGTCTTAATTAGACTTTTGAATGTAGAAAGTTTACAGCAAGTTTGAATGTGATCTGGTAACGTGTTCCAGAGATAAGAGCCCGAGTATAATTATTAACACAGTAAAATTTAATACCACTGTGCACCTTTGTGTTGAGTTTGCCACAGTGCTGTGTACCTGGCCGTAAAGTACCTGGCCGTTTCAGGAGAGTAGGAATTATAGTCCCAGCTGAAAGCAAAATTAGACTGGGTCTAAATTTCCAACCACAGCAGTAGCAAGATAAAAAATCAAAACTACGGCGTGAAATGGTTCCCTAAAGGTAATGAGGGCGGTATTGCAGAACTTAGCATGCATAGTCACGAAATGCGTGACCTGATTATTTCACTTTGGCTTCGGCTTTGAGTACTACGTTTTCTGTGTGTTTGCCGCATCGGACGAATCTAAACCGTCATAGTAATTACTGACTTTTCGATCCGCGTTACTGTCATTACCGACTTTGCAATCCGCGGTCCCCTTTACAATTTTGCAAGGTGGTTAAGACTGATGCCATGGTTTTCTCTTTCAGGCAACCAAAGTGATACAGTCAAAAATTGGAAATGAAAAAATCAATCATTATCCATTTTGTGAGAATAATTATTGCAAGATTTCCCTCATTGCTTTAATTATATACTATTGCTCTGTGATAATTGTTACAGCTTTGCACCTCACATTCCTGCATGGTGTTTGGAATCTCTTCAGTTATGAAAGCCATTTCAGATGGGAAAACCTTAGATTGCTCTTGAATGAAAAACCCACCTTACTACAACACAACCATGGATCGAACCCAAAGCGCCAGATTCCTGTAATAGCCTCATCCTTCAAATGCCACCTGCAGGGTCGTTCCTGCGGCACATATACCTTATATCACTTTTTCTTGAAAAATCTTCTGTGCACCTCTATGTAAGTTTTGCAACTGGTTAAACTGTACAGTCAGTCTATTAACAAAATTTTCTATGCAGAGCACTTCCTCAAATATGTTATGTTTATCAATTGAGATTAGAGCAGTTGTATTTTGATACCATAGTATATATGCGGGTTATAAGGGTTTTTCGTCAACTTTGAACTTGGCACATTATGCACAATACATTGAATGTCTATATGCAAGGATGGATAAAACGCCCTACAGTCATACTAAATGCTGCATGCAGTGTGGAAATTTGGTAGCCTACTGTATATATTCATTTGCATTATAAGTATAGCATACACCAATGTCCCCAGTGACTTATCTATTACAAGTCTATTTTAGAAGTTTCTCACTTGTTACAAGCTATCCACCACTATAGGTATTTATGGTAAATTGCAAATCTAGCAAATTGCAAGCTAAAATTTGGAGCCACCAAGATTACTGATGAGTGACTATATGTTGAGCATTTAGTCTTCACATGGAAGGAGGACGATACAGTGTAGCCAAAAGAATAGGCGACAAAATAGCTAAAAGAAAGGAACCCGATACAACGTTTATCAAAGAATTGGATAGTTTATGGTGACCCTACCTTTCTAATCCTTTATCATGGTTTACTCCTGATATACCTTTACATACATATCATATACCCCCTCCCCTCTCTCTGCCAGAACAGAAACTTCTTCTCAGGTTTCAAAGTCAATCATATGTCAATAGGGAAAATTAACATGGATTTTAGAAGGGAGTTTTAGAACCCAAGGATTAGAGAAGGAGGTTTTTTATAGTAAAGGTTAATTGTTGTTACAATATTTCTTTTGAAATTTATGACATACATAAAGATGAGTGGGGTGGGGGATGGGGTGTGAGGGGGGGTGGGGGAAGAACAGCATTATCAGCCTTAACCAGTTTGGAGTGAGAAATATATACCTGGGTAAAGGCAGATCCTGTCAGTGTTAAGGTAATTGGGGAAGGGTGGGGGGGTGGCAGGGGGTTTCTTTGAAATATTGACATGATGGCCTAAATATTGTGCTTGGTAAATTTGATAAAGAGGGTAATTATAGATAAGTTATTTCTATTTTAGATTTAAACTTTAAATCTCGATTTACCTTACCACACCAGGACTCGAGAACGCCAGTTGACACTTTCAATTTAGGTAAAGCAAATATTGAAAGTTTTCATACAATGCCAAGATATATTTGTACATTTAGAGTCATATATTATGTGTTCCATGGTGAGAATGTCACGGATTGCTTTAAACGGTTTATGGACTGAATTAACAGGTCAGAGGTATAATTTGCTTAGGGACTTGTTGTCATGTAAGTGAGAGGAAACTTAGTCGTCTTCTCCTTATATATATGTAAAGATAAACTATTTATTATTAAACTGACATTCCCAGGTGATATTTATTGTTATTGTTAAATTTATGTACAATTTTATACTTTGAAACCAGTTTCATTATTTTGTTCTAACATATTTCTTGACTGTTTCGGGTGTTATGTGGTTGGAAGCTAAATTACCACAGTAGGAGTCTAACCCGGGCTTCGATACTTCTAGTGTTCAGTTAGAGGTGACATGCTGCATGGGAAAATGACCAAAAACTTGGCTCTATTTTATGCAAACGTTACATAACTGCAGGTTCAATGATATATTTATTTAACCATTTAAATATTATTTTTTATTTCAGACTTCACCAGCTCTCTGTTGACCTGAGATGACCTGGGCCTCCAGACAGGAATTCTTCGAATCACTAGAAGGTGGATCCACATACCAAGTATAGAGTTTTTATTCCTTCTCTGAAACCCTGAGGCTGGCGATGTCGGTGATATTTTGGCGGATGCACTCGCAAAAACAGAGTGGCACTAAACTCACAAAATGAACACCAGGGGTTCCCTAACTTGGGTGCATGAACCCCCAGGGGGTGCGCGAGTCAATCCCAGGGGGTTCGTGAGACGTTTCTGAAAGTCTAAACTAGAGTACTTTTGTTGATCTATCATCTGATGTCATATAATTTAGTAATGTACAAAAGTCGTACCTATCGACAAACTCATTTCCCATTCAATACGCATATGTTGCCACAGTAGTACGGTACCGTGCATGTGATACTTGATCTTTTACGAAGCACTGTTATGCGTATAATAGTATAATAATGACTCAGATCGTGTCTCGAAAAGTTGGGGCTTCGTAGGCAACTCTGACATCCACAGGGGGTTCATGGGGGGATAAAGTTAGGGAAACCCAGGTATATACACTCATACACAGGTTAATTAATGGATAACACAGCATTTTGTACAACTTGGTATATAGGTTGATTAGGTTTGTGTATAAGAGCCTAACATCAGACCTGTCATGGACAGCTTGAAAAACACTCCAGTAATTGCATAAAAATTGATAAGAGCATATATGCATTTGATTAAATTTTTTTCACCTCTACCAAAACAATAACAAAGAATGTGACAACTTCTTTTCTGATTTGAAATTTTCATTCACTCCATCTCTGCGAGTAGGCCAAAATTTGGGCTAAAGCAGGGTTGTCCAACCTACGGCCTGCGGGCCACAGTCCGGCCCGCCGCAGGGTTGCGTCCGGCCCGTCAGAGATGCTCTACGGTGAGAAATTTTAGTGAGCAGATTTATTGATAACAATTTGAAGCTATATAATCAATCATTAGAACCTTCTGGGTCCAAAAAACTGCATACAGGTCAGTTTGTGTGACACTCTCAGCGGACGGGGGGGGGGGGGGGGCGGCTGGACTTTATTCATCTGTTTTATCAGGAAGGAAAATAAATCAGTGCGCTCCGCGCGCAGTGCTCACATTTTGTTGCCCTGGGCTTCGGGCAAAATATCGGAAAATCGAGCGTAGGGTTCCTGCGGCCCCCTCCTTCATCATAATCATTCCATGTGGCCCTCCTCTGCAAAAGGTTGGACAACCCCTGGGCTAAAGAGTACATAATCGTGATTGTATGATCTTCTATTTACCAAACAGCAGTACTGAAAGAAGATTATATGCCGTATAATAAGGCTCCAACCGAGGGTTCCAACTGTTGGAGAATAATCTTGCGCTTGCATGAAAACCTCTCTGAATTACTGTCAAATAAACACATTGCAACTTTTGCCTTTATAATGCTTGTGACAATTATTTGTGCATATTTTTTCGTAACAACGCTAAAACAGAAAGATAGCAATTTGGTGGCTGTATGACATCATGTACCACTACATGAGTGATTGGGAAGCAATTTAGAAACTTCATCAAATTTCATGACATTTTGTAAATATTGTACGACTTTACCACAGAGGATAAGTTTTACTGATTAAAAACAAACATGATTTCAAAATTTAAGCACTTCTGAAATATCTGCTCTAATAATAATATCTGCTTTTTACTCTGTTTAAAAGTCTTCATTAAATTTTTATCTATTGTGAAGTCTTGGAAACTACAAATGGAGTGATACTAATATTCAGCTGCATGTTAAAAGAATTTTTTGTCCAAACCTGGTCAACTTTCAGGATTTATCAAAACTTAAAACCTGAAAATATGAAAATGGAATAAACAAATTGATGTAAAGGTGAGTTATTAAAACTCTCAGTCGTATACAGACTTAACTTGCTGGCTGAATTTTAAGCACCCGATAATTCTCTTCAATTAGTTTATGACTTTCGTTCTCAAGTGCTCTGGATATAACTAAGTCACAGATATTTAACAGGGACACTTCATTCGTGTTTAGGGTAATATGGTCCGAAGCTGTAATGGTTATAAGCAATACAGGAGCTATGGAAATAGTTTGGGCTCTCTGGACAAAAGTGAATCTGTGACATCAAAACCAAATTTCGTAGTTTGTGGTATAAAGTCCAAAATGTCATTTTTCTTTCAACCTATAAATCAGATATGCTTTTAATAGGAAAGACTGTTTTGTATTTTTTGGATGATTTATCATTAATACAAAAAGCGATCTGGACTTCATTTGATTTGAAATACTGTAGGTTAATCATGTCAGTGATACTTGGAAACATTTGTCAGAAATCTGCTACAATTTGAAGAGGATATCAGGGATGGTGGGAAAGGGAGAGAAAGGTGGGAGGGGAGGAGGGGTTGGGACGGTCTGGGGACTAGGGGTTGGGACAGTCTGGGGACTGCACAAAGTAGTCATATGGGTGGAATTTATTGAACTTGAGCTTGGCTAGAACTTTGCCATTTCAGATTTTATAAGTGGATATTGTCTGTGACCTAGTCTGAATGGAATTCATACAATGCTGATCTATAACTAGATATATAGACAATATTCCATTTATATATATTTTCCAGCCGTCAAACTTGACAATGTTTAAATGTAGCTTGCATATCCATATCTCATCCATGGTGCAGAACAAATATGGTACCTTCATTATGAACCATATTAGTTCCTATTTAAAAAGTACTCCTGATTTTGGGGTTTTCCAAGTTAGGTATTTATACATGCATGACCTTCATAATAAACTGTAATACATACATTCTGAATATGTATATATGCGATACTCCTAGTTATAAAAAGTGGGGATTTCCGGGTACGTTTACAACTCTGCACTGGTTGTATAATGGCTTACAAACGTTGTATTGAATTCATAATGGCATGTAAGAGGAAGTACAAGGAAGTAAACATAAATACATAAAAAAATAACTATGATACCGCTGCACGGTGCTGTGGCCGAGTGGTTAAGGCGTCGGACTTTAGTTCCGATGGATTTAATCCGCGCGGGTTCGATCCCTGCCAGCGCCAAAGCTCTTTTCCATTATATTATTGTACACAACACAGAGAGCAAAAGGAAAGGAGAGAAGGAAAAAACAAAAACTCCAAAAAGTAAATTGTTGGTCAAAATAAATGAAAGTTACAAATAATTAAGGCCTGATGTTTCAACAGTCTCAAAAAACAATCTTCATTCAATCAAAAAAAAATCAATCTGATTAAAACGAGACACAATCACGAACAACAGAGTTGCAAGACGAATTCCATATATATATATATATATATACTGTACAATTTGCAGAGTAGGTGTAACAAGGATATCCAATGTACAGAGGTAAATGAGGGGGGAGGTAAGGGATTAATTAATGAGGATTAGGAAGGGGGATACAAAGCACATACAAGCGTGAATGAACAGAATGTACGGTATGGAACCAAGTTCTGTGGAGTTATAAATTCACTTAATATTACTCTGTTTGTTGCACAATGTTGTAATTACGATGTCTGTCCATAATTCACATTGTCTTTAGATGCAGCTTAAATTATGACAGTGACCGATTTACAGTTATTTTATTTTAATAATTTTATTTATTAACTTAATATAATATAATACTAAATTTTTAATATTTGCATTTTTAACTGGAGTGACTTGTATATAACTTGACATTTTCTGACCCCACGCATCAGCTTTTCATACAACTTTGACGACTTTTGATCAATCTATGAGAACTAAGGTAGTTATATATTCGTTTGGTTGCTCCTACAAGTACAGTATGATGAGAACAAATTTGTAACCCACAATTATTTTGTTTTCACTTATTATTGTACATGTGCGTGAGCGCTACATTATTGGCATTACTGGCTAAATGAACGCTACCTTTTGAACGATACCTACATGACTGGACGTTGAAACTTAAAGTTTAACATAGTCTGTGTACCTTTCCAGTTTCAGAGTCTAGTTGCGTAGCCAACTCATTCTGAGCCTGTCCTGTATCTTTTCTCTTAATAGGGTTCTTTCAACCCTCCTTTTTAAGCAAAGCTGTTTACATTGTTGGTTCTAATTTGTGCCCTAATGTTAGTCTATCATATATGTTGCATGTTAGGTTACGATTTCTGTACTAACGTTAGCTTCGTGTGTTATATGTGTTATATTTGGTTGCCTGTCTATTTATTGTTCAAGAACCTTCTTGCTATAACGTTCACACGGTGCATATTTAAGGTGCGGCAGTTTTTCAAATGTAAATCAAAGCACAAGTATAAATCAAACTAAAAGTCAATGAAATGCTACAAGTTCATCACTTTACAAGTAGTTCAAAAACCATCTCCGTATAAGAAATAAGGCAGGGGGCAGCAGAAAAATTTCAACGGAAAAGTGGTTTAGCTCACAACCAGGGACTCGTCTGGTACATGGTAAGTGCCACAAACTATGGTCAAGTAAACACATTGCCGTATAACAAGGCTCCAACCGAGGGTTCCAACTTTCGGAGAATAACCTTGGAGATGCTTGAAAACCTCCCTTGAAAGACTGTCAAATAAACACATTGCAATTTTTGCCTTTATACTTAATGCTTGTGACAATGATTTGTGCATATTGTTTCGTAACAACGGTAAAACAGAAAGATAGCAATCTGGTGGCTGTATGACAGGGTTGTCCAACCTACGGCCTGCAGGCCACAGTCCGGCCTGCCGCAGGGTTGCGTCCAGCCCGCCAGAGATGCTTGTACGGTACAAAATTTTAGTGAGCAGATTTATTGATAACAATTTGGAGCTATATGATCAATCATTCGAACCTTCTGGGTCCAAAAAACTGCTTACAGGTCAGTTAATTTGTGTGACACTCTCAGCGGAGGTGGGGGGGGGGGCTGTTGTACTTTATTCATCTGTTTTATCAAGAAGGAAAATGAATCAGTGCGCTCCACGCACAGTGCTCACATTTTGTTGCCTTGGGCTTTGGGCGAAAAATCGAGCGTAGGGTTCATGCGGCCCTCTCCTTCATCGTAATCATTCCATGTGGCCCTCCTCTGCAAAAGGTTGGACAACCCTACTGTATGACATCATGTGCCACCACATGAGTGTTTAGGAAGCAATTAGAAACTTCATCAAATTTCATGACATTTTGTACATATTGTACGACTTTACCACAGAGGATAAGTTATATACTGATTAAAAACAAACATGAATTCAAAATTTAAGCACTTCTGAAATATCTGCTCTAATTATAATATCTGCTTTTTACTCCGTTCAAAAGTCTTCATCCAATTTTTCGTCTATTGTGAAGTCTTGGAAACTACAAATGGAGTGGAACTAATATTCAGCTGCATGTTAAAAGAATTTTTTGTCCAGAGCAAGTAAATTTTCAGGATTTATCAAAAAAAAAAAAAAAAAAAATTAAAATATGGAAAGGGAATAAACAAATTGATGTAAAGGTGAGTTAATAAAACTCTCAGTCATATACCGATTTAATCTACTGGCATCAATTTTAAGCACTGATAATTCTCTTCAATTAGTTTATGAGTTTCGTTCTCAAGTGGTCTGGGTATATAACTAAGCCACAGATGCGTACTTGGGACACTTCATTCGTGTTTAGGGTAAAAATGGTTCAAAGCTATAATGGTATAAGCATTACAGGAGCTATGCAGTGGCGGAGCTAGGGGTTTTGGTCAGGGGGGGGGGGCGAGAATAGTCTGTAGGAGCGAAGCATAGGTTGGTGCGGAGTGTACAAAAAGTTTTTGAGTAAAGGTACCACCCTAATTCACCGGAAATGACCCTTTCCGGGCCTTGCTAATTTGCAGATAAACGAAGAATAAATAGGTGTCATCGCCATTTGTGACAACTCGGAAGTTTATATGGGTGTTAAAAGTACATGCGCTTGGAAATAGTTTCGTACATCGGAAGTGCCCATAAATTAAAGACCGCCGTTAGAGCATTTTGTCAGAAAATTACACCAACAAAATGTGACAAATGTCAATAGGTAGATGAGAGCACAATAAAAAAGTCAATAATCGCAAAAAAGTAAAAAGTGGTAAAAAGGTGAAAAGGGCGCCTGCAGTCCATTTAAGTCCATCAGGGGGGGGGGGGCATCCGCCCCCCTGACTGTATGGACCCTCCGCCACTAGAGCTATAGAATAGTTTGGTCTCTCTGGACAAAAGTGAATCTGTGACATCAAAGCCAAATTTCATGTATTTTTGGGTGATTTATCACTAATACGTCAAGCGATCTGGACTTAATTCTTTGAAAATAGGTTAACAACTCCACGCCAAATATGGCACCCTCATAATGAACCAGATATTAGTTACGACATAAAAAGTATGTACCTGATATTGGGGTTTTCCGAGTTAGATATTTATACATGCATGATCTTCATAATAAACTGTAATGCATACGTTGTGACTGTATATATATGTGATACTCCTAATTATAGAAAGTGGGGATTTTCCGGTTACGTGTACAACTCTGCATTGGTTGTATAATGGCTTATAAACTCTGTATTGATTGCATTATGGCATGTAACAATCTCACTGAAAGTACAACGATGTCTCGGAAGTACACATAAATACATAACAATAACTAGGTTTCCTTTGTGGTGCTGTGGCCGAGTGGTTAAGGCGTTGGACTTTAGTTCCAATGGAATCAATCCGCGCGGGTTCGAATCCTGCCAGCTCCAAAGCTCTTTTCTATTACATTAATAATAATAATAATAAACAGTTCTTATATAGTGCAACTTACAATAAAGTCTCGCCGCGCTGTACACAAGAAAGTGAATGATATGTACACAATATACAATGAGAGTAAACGTAACAATTATAACAATGAAAACAGGTGTTACTGTACACAAAGAGTATAACCAAAAAGAAAGGAGAGAAGGAAAAAACAAAAACTTCAAAAAAGTAAAATTGTTGGTCAAAATAAATGAAAGTTACAGATAATTAAGGCCTGATGTTTCAACAGTCTAAAAACCAATCTTCCCTCTGATTAAAACGAGACACAGTCACGAACAACAGTGTTGAAGACCAATTCCATATCCTTCACAATTGTAACAAGGATATCCAATGAACAGAGGTTAAATGAGGGAGTTAAAGGATTAATTAACGAGGATTAGGAAGGGGGATACAAAACACATACGAGCGTGAGTGGACAGAGTGTACGGTGAAGATATAAATCTACTTAATGCTACTCTGTTCGTTGCACAATATTGTAATTACGATGTCTGTCCATTATTCACATGTTCTTTAGATGCAGCTTCAATTATGACAGCTACCGATTTATATATATTTCACAGTTGAAGATTGCATTTTTAACTGGGGTGACTTTGTATATAACTTGACATTTTCTGACCCCATGTACTAGCTTTTCTCAAAACTTTGATGACCTTCGATCGATCTATGAGAACTAATGTACTTATATCAGTTTGGTTGCTCCTAACAAGGAAGTATGATGCGAACAAATTTGTATCCCACAATTATTTTGTTTTTACTTATTATTGTAATGTGCATGCGCACTACATTATTGGCTAAATGAACGCTACCTTTTGAATGAATACCTTTGGAACGATACCTACATTACTGGATGTTGAAACTTGAAGTTTAACATAGTCTCTGTACCTTTCCAGTTTCAGAGTCTAGTTGCATAGCCAACTTATTCTGAGCCTGTCCTGTATCTTTTCTCTCAATAGGGTTCTTTCAACCCTCCTTTTTAAGAAAAGCTGTTTACGTTGTTGGTTCTAATTCCTGCCCTAATGTTAGTCTATCATATATGTTGCATGTTAGGATACGTTTCTGTACTAACATTAGCTTCGTGTGTTATATGTGTTATACTTGGTTTCCTGTCTATTTTATTGTTCAAGAACCTTCTTACAATAACATTAACACGGTGCATATTTATGGTGCGGTTTTTGAAGTGTAAATTAAAGCACAAGAATACATCAAACTAAAAGTCAATGAAATGCTCATCGCTTTACAAGTAGTTCAAAAACCATCTCTGTACAAGAAACAAGGTATTCGAATAGTTATTACCTTAAGGGCGGATTTTCAAATGACTATAGCCGGACGGGATAGAAGGTTAATTTAAAGTATTTAAGGATTCATGAAGTCAACCTGAAAATTGAACAAAGCTAAAATGTGAGTTTGCGTTGTCTGAGTTAACAATTCCCAGGAGAAAAAGTTAACAGATACAGATCGTAATGCTGGACCCCAAGAAAATCAACAGCAATTGTCAAAACAAAGAAACAAGAAAACAAAATAAGGATGTTCGAAGATTCCTTGGTTTGGTTATAATTACCTAACTCAAAACAGCTCGTTTGAGACTACTGATTAGTGACCAGAATGAGTGGGTGTGGACATGCATAAAACCATGATAAGCCTCAGTCTAATCTCAAAGAGTTACCGACCAAAGTGCACCTGTTTCGACGGCATTTTACGATCCGAGGAAAGAGACTAGAATATCATCAGGTGCTTACGTCACAGTCAGATTCAGAAGCAGTTCTTTTACAGTGACACGAGAAGTCAATGGAGAGAATAGTTCCCAAAAACAGAGAGCTATTTCTCAATATTTCAAATTTTCACTAAACTGAGAGAGACTAAAGGAGAGAGAATTTTTTTTTACTATAAACAAACTGCCTACCACTCAAACAGGATGTATACAAGCCTTACACTGTCCTAGTTGAAAATATGTTCAAAAGACATCTAAAGTTCACACAGTTACTACACAGTAACTATATGATTTTAAAAGCTGTGTGAAAAGAAAAATGACTGAATGTGGACCCAATCAATACGGCATTCTTTCAGGCAGATTTCTTATTGCTTTGTTGGTAGGGAATCCAGTAAACGCTACAATTGAAGTTTTCATTATCATCTTGATATAGCAAAATATTGAGAAACCGCTTTGACACGTAAATATATACAATTGCACCACATTTACAGTTCTGTTGCAACTTCAGAGAGTAATTTAAAAGATATTTAGAAGCGTTACTCAAACACGTACGGTGTGGTGGCCGAATGGTTAAGACATCAGGACTACGAAGACCTCTGAATTCTGATGTGCAATAATTATATGTGCATACGTGGGTTCAAATCCCACCCACACCGACTTTTTGCATTGTGTTAACAAATTACTCATTTTTTTAGCCAAAAAAAGGCCAATACAAGAAATCCAATTTTTTTTTAAAGATGGTCTACATTCCCATCGTAATTAAGGTACATCCCTGCAACTCCATCTTCAGTCCGGATATTTTTTATATTTTCTTTTTACATTCACTCGGGAACAACTAGACCACTTAAGTTCCTCCAGGCCCAGAATTACCTCAGGTGCAGATCCAGGGGTAAAGGAGGGGTGGGTGGAAGGGAGATGGTCGTGTGGGAGATGTAAACCCTTCTTTTCTACCTCCGAAATAAAAAATATTTCAAAATGTTTCGTAGCAACAACCTTGCATTTTGTCCAATTTATAGACCTAATGTGTCTCAGATGAGCTTGCTACATGTCTATCTGTTTTCAGAGGACACCCCGACCACCATGCATGAGAATCGGCTTCAACCCAGCCAGGGCCATCATCCCAGCTTGCCTCCATTATAAAATCAAATGGGTCTACATCTTCCTGTCCTTCCATCAAAGCCATATGCCTTTATATACCTAAATTAATCCGGGCAGATATATAATTTGTCATTGTCATTATGAATTACTCAACTACAGACGGTAAAATATTGGCCAACTTAAGACACTGCGCAGTTCCTGCAGAGTTCCCAATGAGGGCATAGTGTTAACCCCCTCTCCCTCCTCCCCACCCCCCCCCAATAGAAAAATGATAGATGGACATGAATAACTGCCAACAGATTAAACTAACTTGTGGTGACAATTAACTGTAAACTATCAACCGATTGCAACCTCAATTCTCGTATAGCATACGAAGACACTTTCTTAGGTTTGTATGTATGTATATGTATGTATATTAGATCCTCCTGCAAGCAGGAACTCGCGAAGAAGCCTCATAGGCTTATCAAAGCCTCAAGCTGACCGAAGTCAGTCTCTTACATTCATATTTAACGTCCATAATTATGAATTGTTAATTGTCAACAACTCTGTAACTGGACGACATACATTAATCTGGGAGTGACTCGAACCGGGGACCTTATGATTGAAAGGCACCGGCGTTAACCACTGAGCTAACACTCCAGTTGTTTATTTTACAACCAATTCTTTTCAAGCTGTCCATTAAATGTCACAGATGTTTCTGTATCTCTGCAGATTATATTTGATGATGAACAACCCATACAGGATCCATATAATAAAAATATCATAATAATAATCAGCAGTTATTTTTACGGATTCTTAAAAGAATTGTCTGGTAGCCCTTTGAACTTACCTTAAACAACGATAGATAACTTTCCAAACATGTTTTCAAAATATGAGAACGCTTATGTTGCGTTGACAGAGAAACAATTTTTTAATTGTTTAAGATGGACATTTCAAATATACTTTGCACAGTAGAGAACATTAACCCAAATTTGGAATCTCTTTTAATTTAGGAAGTCATTTCAGACAGGAAAACTGTAGATTGCTCTTGGATGCAAAACCCACCTTGACTAGGCCGGGTATCAAACCCGGAACCTCCACTTGGCTACAGCATTGGTGTCTAGATAGAAGTATATGGTTGCATGAATTATGTGAAAAACATCAAAAAATTATTTGGTATAATAAATCTTAATTTACTGCACTGTGGTTTCGTTTATATACTGAGCACTCTGGATGAAGGAGAGAAGTAATGACACTAGTGTGTTCTCTTTTCTGTTTTGATTTCTTAATTGTCTTAATTAGCCATTCATCATCCTGCTCAAGGATCAAACAATCATTTATACACTTTTAGTAAGACTGCCGTTCATGTTTTCGCCACCACCCACTTTTTCACCCTTGAAAGGTTTAATATTAGTCTAGCATGTTAGCCTGTGTCATAATCAAGTCGACAAGCCTAGCAAAGGAAAACGAGCCTGGAAAAGTCACTTGCACTGCTCAATTTTCCTGGGATCAACCCAGAGAGCCTATTCAAATGCAGCAAGCAAGTAAACTGTAATGGCAGTGGTATTGAACGGCGCATTTTCCAATGAAAAGATCAGCTGAAATAAATGGTATAAACACCAAACATGATACAGTAACTTGATCCCTTGGATCCTAACTTTAGCACATAATATATGGATTTCATATCATATCATATTTATGTTGATTAATGTTGACTACTGTTGATCAATTTGCAGCATAATACCGTGGGGATTCTTAAATGCAGATTTAAACAGTGTAAAGTTTAACTAATTTAAGGAAATTTCACGGTAGAATTAAGATGCAGTTTGCATCACAGCTTTTTCAAAAACTATTTTTTTTACTTTTTTTTAATTTGAGTAAATTTTTTTTACTGTGCCACCACATAATAGGTCGCACAATTAAGTCACCCACAAAGGGCGTCACATTAGCTGGCCATAACTAACGAGTCTTAAGAACAATCAATCAATCAAACCAGCTAAAACAAACAACTAAAGAACGATTCAATTTCTGTTCATCACTCTGCCCTATTAATTTTGATATTGATGTATAGATTTACATGTATGTTAACCATTACCATAGTTTAATTCATTCTTTATGTATCTGACAAAGTCAACCAGTCCATAACATTTTAATAGCACTTGGAAACCACCTGTGAATTCTTGAAAGGTGAGTCACTTCAGCTGGTAGTATCTGATCAGATGGAGACATCATTTATGTATACAAAATATACAAAACTACACACTTGTAAAAATCGTAATATAAGATGCATGGTAGCAAATTTTGTTGCTTTGATTACGGATTACTTATCAAATATACCAATTACAATAACTGAGGAAGTGCCATTGTAGAAATAATATAAACAAATATGCTGGGTAAATATTGCAACATGTATAGTATGATGATTAATTGAATACAAATGTCCAACTTTTGAGACGCGTAAGGTGTCAGTGCAGTGGCCGAGTGGTTTAGGCGATGGGTTTTAGTTCCATTCCACGCGGGTTCGAACCCCGCCTGCACTATCAAAATTTTCTCCTTTTGCTTTCATTGCTTCCTACATGTGGATTCTGACATCCGTCAAAAATCAATCAAACTTTGTCCAAGAAAACAAAAGAGGAAGGAAATCAAAATCCGCACACACAACAGAACGATAACAAAAGATAAACATGAGTACACAACCAAACAAAAGAATATCAAAATATAAGGAAACTTGACGTTATGCACAGGAGCGTATATAACCACCACGTCCATCGGTAATGAAGACATACACAAAAGGTCTTCGGCGCGGGAAATCTGTTTCAGTTTTGTATATGAGTGCATAGAAGTAATCTTTAACTCTGTTGTGAAGAGGTAATTTGCTTACGTTTTTTTATAAAAAATGGAAAAAAAAAATTGGAAAGAATGTTGTATGTAACAAAGGATTCAAAACTAGATAAATAATCCTGATATCCTTTTTGAAAAGTAAAAAAGGTCCAGAGATTCCTAGATATATTGACGAAACTGTGTAAAAAAATACTGAAGTGGTATTGCAACAATAATACAAGATGGTGGTTTACGTATATGAGGATTTGCTCACAATATCCAGGACCTAGCTTAGAAACGATTTGGCGACATTTAACCTGAACATCGCGAACACAAATAACAAGAGACATTTTGCAGATAAATGTATGGTAACCTTCATAATCATATATGATTTTTTTTTTCAATAAATATAAAAAAAATTTTTTAAAGATATATTTTTTTTTATAAATAAAAAAAATTTTTGCCAACCAAATGAGACATGGTTAGACTTTTTTTTGCCAGCAACAAAAGTAAAACTTCTTTTGAAAAAGTGTACATGATGCAGGAACGCTCGCAAACTGTGACAAGATTTTTGCCGAGTTGAAAATGGCCTTGACTGGTTGTACCAAAGTTCAAAAATCCAAAAGGGATAACGTGTCTCTCCAATGTTCAGTTCGTTAACAAACAATAGTTACTCCATGAATTATCTACTTTCATCAAAAGCTGTAAAATTGCTGGAAAAAATTGGGATTGAAGACAATATCTTCGCCCATCTTTACTACATTCAGTTGCAATATTAAGTTTTGTTTTTAAAATACTGGATTAACATTAAGACCTGCACTGATATCATCATTAATTTAACCCTTAGCAGAGAAAAATTCTGGACATTTAACATACTTTAAAGTAGAGTGTCTTGAAAAACAGGAATATAGCAACTATTAAAACAATTACTCAAACTCAAATCCTTCTTTTTCTTCTTCGACCATCACATATGAAAATTAATTGTGCCCAATGTTATCCTTTCACATTGATGTAACACATAAATGTTGTAGAAAATAACCCCCCCCCCAAAAAAAAAATGTATTCTACAGAATAATTTTAAGTTATTACATTTTTTCGGTAAAAATGATGACCGAATACAAAGTTAATAAAGATTGACCAACAGAGGGGGAATCGTATCATGGTGGAAATCTATAACCGTGTCTTTTTATCCATTAGCCAACAACTACTGTATATATTCCAAGTTTGGAGATAATCTGATTTAATCAGGTTGTCGAGTTATTGCAATTTTAAAATTTTGGCAACTCCACAGAAAATTCAGAACCTGATAAAGTTTTGCACTTAAATGGTCCCAAAAATATTTTGGCTCAAATAAACTGTCTCAAAAATATATTTGCCACCAAAAATTTACCCCCCAAAAATATGGGCCCAATATGGTCCCGGAATATTGGGCCCCACAAATGTGGACCCAAAGAATGTATCCTAAAATGCATTTGAGGTGGAAATAAATTTGGGCCCACCTGGCCCAAAAATGGGCCTGGAATTTTTGGTGCCCAGATGTTCTCCAAAAAATTACAACAACAAGTACCACATACTGTATTAACCAACAAATGTATACCAAGTTTGGCTACAATCAGACAATAGGTTGCAGAGTTATTGCATTGTAAACAAGTTTAGCTTTTGACCCCACAACTTCATTAATATTCATGAGGTCAGCACCATAAACAATAGCGCGCACTTATAATACGCTATAAATACATCTACACAACAAGTATGGCGAATATCTATCCCTCCATTGTTGAGTTATCCCAGACACAAGCAAGTGTCACAGGTGCACACACACACACACGCATGTTTGTATTACATTCCAACCCAGGACCCCATTGTATTTTCCATTGTTCAAATCCACTTACCCTAACCTTAACAATACCCCATACAATAGAATTCTTCCAAGGAAGTGGTGATTCTTTAGAAATCACAACCGAGGACCTGGAATTCTTTTGTTCAAGTCCTCGGTCAGATAGAAAAACAAACGCACACACAAGCACCCTCACAAACCTGACTACATAGGTTCCTTTGCTGCCAGAAGGTAACCAAAATGTGGGAACTCCATCAGCTAGAACCTATCATATCTCGTCACCAAAAGTTAAACACCAGATAAGCATTAACTAATATAGCGAAACAAAAACCTGTGCCAGATTTGTTACCATAGTTACCCCATGAGAGATGTCAGTGTTGCCAGATACCTGACAGCCGGAACCTGCAGACTCATGCCATGTGAATATGACTAGATAAGTAGTCGTAAACTAGACTGTGTCTGACTATTATTATGAAAATTATGAAAAAATATTAAATGTTATGTTCACTAAATTTGACTTTACGAAAGACATAATAATCTGACTAAATGCAGAATTATGGTTTAAATCACAATAAACGTTTTTTGGTCCATCCTCATGTTTGTCCAATAAAACTTGACCTTTTTGAGAATCTTTAGAATACAAATTATGTAACACACACTTCGAGAAGTTTGACGTTGAAGTGATTCGGCACATGCCTTCGCAGCTGGATATATTCTCCTCCTGAATGCAGAGAACAAATTAACCTGTGAAAAACTCTCTGTGAAACGAACACTTGGTAATTTTTTTTCAATTTTTTTGATTTCCAGATCAACTGTCTTGCTTCAAATTTTAATCTTGAAATTAGCATCGGACAGGAATATGCACTGAATATGCACTTCTTTTTTCTGCTAATTGCCTCCTCAAATTGTTCGTTTTCATCACAAATGCCTTTTTTTCCACACAGAATTATATAGTAACTATCCAAAATAGTTTCTCGGAACGATGCACATTTTTCAGCAGATTAATCTTTTTCTTTTCGACGTTCACGACTTTTGGAGGATTTAAATGTTCCCCCCAAAAGTACACGCCATCTTCGACCACTTCGAGCCGTTCCAACGTAAAACACCAAAATTTCCCCAATCCCCTCATAAGGGATCTCGTAGACAGAAAATAGCCCATACAACCAGTTGATGACTTTGCAATTCTCAAAGAAGAAAGAAGGGGAATTTTTCTCTTGCGATGAACATGGTTTGAAAACGGTACAAATTTGATGGGTTAAACTCTGTGAAGTTATATGCAGTATATCCGTTTGAATCCAAGTTTAGGAATGGTTGGACTTGGATTCAATCCAACAGTCTGATATTTTTCACATTTTTTGTTTACATACAAACCAACCAATCCAGCAACCAAATTCATTGCTGCACTTACAGTAAAGCTTTGATCGTTGTCTGTAATGACAGACATTTCAACATGGGGGAGTTTCTGATTGCGCAATGTCAATTTGGAATTTCTTCCCCCAGTTGCCAAATATAGCCATCCAGGTCCTGCTTTTATACAAAATCAGGAACTATATTTTTTGTTTCTATTTAAACATATGACACATATGTCTGGATCATGGCTGACATTATATCATCCTGTACGACTGGAAGAAACTTTGCTTCTGTATGGTTTTTTTCTTGAACTGCTTACGCATGCAATCTTACTTGCTGTCACGGTATCCACACACCTCGAGACACCTCCCGTGACACTTGGATCTTTGCCAGCCAGCATCACTCAGGACATCTTGGAGCAACGATGCCCGGTTCTCTACAACAAGTACCTGGGCTTGTATACATATATAAACATGCTCTTATGCTATATAAGCCACAATATTCCTCCCTCCCCCCGCCTCTTCCCACCCCCAATCTTTCTAGCAGCGTGGACTATTATATTTTCAACCAGCACTTGATCAGTTTTCCTCAGCTTAATCCCCGTAATCCCTGTAATCCCCTTGCAAGTTTAAATACCTATATTTTGACCAACTTCTAGTAGTTTGTTGTCCCGTATATGGAAGCATTTTTTTCTTTTTAGTCTTCTTTTTAGTTTTAGTCAAAACTATCAGAATTTGAAAACTTGATTCGTGAAGGTACTAAGTTGAAAATGTTTTGGGGATTTTATGAAAAACATACAAAAAAATTGATAAAAAATTATGGTACATTTTGGGAAACATACTTTTGGTTTTCAAAGATCAACTTGGACAAGCTACTTTATAGTTACAGTATAGTTATAGTTACTGTAGATGCGTAGCTGCAGCTATATTAGTTATAAAGGCCATTCCATAAGGAGAGGGGGAGGAGGGAGGGGGATGGCGGTAACCAACAAAGAGTTAATAAAAACGAACCACCCTCCCCTCAGGACGGTGTTAAATACGTAGGTCCACATATTCAGAAAACACAACACCTCGTAGAAAAATCCTGCGTATTGGCCTGTATTGAAAGCATTATGTGTTAATGTTTCTTGCAGCAAGCCATTGGAGTATAGCACACATTAAGCAAATGCAACACAATTATTACTAAATATCACTTTGTCATCTTTTACAGTTTAAATAAACTTCAGTGAACAAAGGATATATTAGTTAACTATGCAGCTTTGCATCTCACCACCTATCCACCTTTGTCTACATATTTGACACACCCCCCAAGTTTGTTCTACATTCTTGACATATTTGCTATGTTAAACATCTTTTTTCTTTATCTCTCATTTCCAACTCTTGTCTTTTTTCACACTAGACATACTACTTATTCTTTGCCATTTCCCCTTCCATGCTTTCTTTTTCCGTACCAATTTGCCTAATTTGCATATGTTGATGCACTTTTAAGCTTCCGTAGGAAACTGAATTGTCGCAATTGGTAGTTCCCCTGTTGCGAAATGACCCATGCACATATTACATAATAGGGTAGATACCCCTAATTTCATAATAAAGCCTATTATGCCATATTTAGCCTTTAGAACAGAGCATCCAATGTGACAATCAACACCATTTGATATTTTTCGTTTTGCAAAACACATTGTAAACATGTCATATGAGGCTATAGAAGTCATT
Organism: Apostichopus japonicus; assembly: GCF_037975245.1. Classification (NCBI taxonomy): domain Eukaryota; kingdom Metazoa; phylum Echinodermata; class Holothuroidea; order Aspidochirotida; family Stichopodidae; genus Apostichopus; species Apostichopus japonicus. The sequence continues at coordinate 3,662,581 of NC_092583.1, forward strand.
ATGTTTTCCCATTGAGTTTTGTGTTGCATCAAGGAGCTGATCTAATGGTCTGTGGATTAGACTATTTAGTCCAGTCACTTTAATTGATGAACCTCGGATGTTTATAGGGTATTAATGTATCTCTCCCCAAAAAATAAAAATTTAACTGATAGCAGTGGATGTTAAACAGACTACAATTTATTGAAATTTAATGATTTGCTAAAGTCATCCTTCAATCATACACCCATCAGGTGGCATACTCCTATTAGAGTCTATATCAATCTGCCCTAAGTGTTCTCCTTCAGGAAAAGTGCCAATAAGGAGCAGGAGAACAACTTTCTTGCTATGTTATCATTAAGATCTTGTTTTTTGTGGCTTGCATGTTGAGGAGCATGAATGGAAGAACATGTGGTTCAAAAATTAGGTAAATTGAGGCACTCTTATACCACTTTAGCCCTCCCAGGAGCAGCGTAAGAAAGGACTGAGTAAAGAGGTTTGTTTACAAGTGATGAAAACTTCAGGGTCTTGTAGCAAAAAATCTGCATGGTCATGATACGGAAAAATGATGGTGCCATGAAAGGCCAATTTGTGAGCTATCCAGTGATGGATAGCGTTCAGCTATTGAGAACTTCTACCTAGACTTAGAGACCACATTACTTTTGTGATTCAGTGTGTACGTCAATGGGGCTTTTAATAGGTGTATGCTACCTTAAAGGGATGACGAATCAAAGACAATGATGGCAATGAGTCATCCTTGCATTATACAGAACCTAGACTAGGCCAGCCAACCTTCCATGCATTCAAGCTATGGGGATCAACATGATAGTCATTACACTCTACGGGCATGGTTGAATAGCATGCACAGATCACATGCATTGACACTTTGGAAAAGGAAGAAAGGAAGAAAGCTCGGTAATTGTCAGAGGACATATAATGCAAAACTGTGTAGCAGTTTTGAGGGTTCTGAAGTTTCTCTCTCACAATAAACTATGATTTCTGTGTACAATAGAAAATAGCTATGTAAATCTTTGTATTGTATAGATCTAGCAGACTGACTACTTTGCATAGCTACATAACATTTTACATAACAGTTTACATAGCATTTTGTGATGGGATACCAGATCAATTACTCAATGAAATCTAGTTTGACTTTCTTCAGTATCTGGGGAATAATTTTGTAATACTTTCCTTCAATCATTTGGATTTTGGAGGGCTTGAAAATTCCATAAAAATATTTTCAGAAATATTGAACAAATTCTTAATGGATCAGTAAACTCTGGAGGCAATACTGAACGATATAACATGTGAAATATCCATAGCACAAAATGCGTGTACAGTTTTTCAAAATCCTTTCATAAATGACACAGATGCCTGCCCACGTCAATCATTGTTCCCGTTACAGCATGAAGTTAAAACCTATAAAAACAGCCACATTTTGAAGAGTAAAACGCAGACAAAATACAGTCTACTAAGCAAGCAGATATATACAAGAAACCCAAAAATAGTACTGTGAAAAAAGTGAGAATATTTGACCAGTTCACACTCAGCATGTTAGATCGATGGTGCTGATGTAGTGAGGAGACAGGTAAGTGACATTTGGTGAGTCACATGTGAAAACAGACAGATAGAATCAGCCAATGGGAGCAATGGGGTCATGAAACAAATGCCCCCATTGGCTGATTCTGTCTGTCTGTTTTCAAATGTGACTCACCAAATGTCACCTACCTGTCTCCTCACTACATCAGCACTCTCAATCTAGTATGTGACCACAAGGTTTCTTTAGAGCTTGGGAAAGGGGGATGGGGTGACTACGCTGAAATATTACCGAAGGCTGAGCAAAGGAAGGAAAATATCACTTCTGTGTTTTGCTCCTCCCAGGAATAAAAGAGAGGAAATGATTCAACGAAAGGTCTTGAATAATAGTTTTGGGCAGGAAATTATATAGAAAAGAACTTTCATTTTTAAGAAAATTGCATACACCTGTTTAATTTACATGAGGCTTACAATTGTACTTAATCTAGAGGGACCAAACTGAACTGAAATGGTTATATTTGACCCACAAAACAAAAATTGCAAGTGTGTAAATTCAATTCCCCACTGATGCAGATATTAGCCAGCAGCCGCCACTCTGACAAGTAAAGTAAAAAATACTGTCTGCTCTGAGAGTTAAAAAGTAGCATACAACATGGAGACCAGGAAGTGAGCAAAGTTTATAATGAACTGTGCATAGAGGTTTAACACTTTATGGTGCTTGAATACTGCCTCAGAAAAAATGATGTTATATGCAAATGGTTCATACAACTAGTAAAAAAAAAGAAAAAAAAAGAAACAGCCTAAAAGGTTTGAAAGTCTTGTAGAGAACACCAGGAAGTTATTTGGGGTGGGGGTTAATGCTTAATATTAAAGTTAAGGTTACCCATCTTATTTTTCAATGTGTTACAATGCCTATAGATGCTACATGGTTAAACTGTTTCATAGTTGTAGAAACAGATCCTTTAACCATGCACACACAACCAATTTTCACAGGTTTAAAAAACCACTTGCTTTCATGTGTTTTCACATTTGTCTGAAAACATTTGTGACACCGGTGATAAAGTGTAATGTGTCTCTCTAACCTGTGGAAAACCTGTGAAAATTTGTCTCAAGATAAAAACAAAAAATCATATCTTTTGAAAATTCTGTGTCACACAAAACCTTGTGTTTCGTAGGCGGGCTAGTTCAGACATTTTAAATACATATCAGATTTCTCACAACAGGCTGTCACAGGCTGTCACAGGTTCCTGTGTCAACCTGTATTCTTTCCAAATGAAAAACCTGTGGTAATGTGTGTAAAAATCAAACAATTTTGCAAGGCAAGGGAGGACAGAAACAAAATCAGTTGTTTGTTCTTGGCAATATTATCAAACCAATCAATGTCTTTTTAACAAACACATCGACTATCCCCTTGATCTCTTGACCATAACAAGATAAACACCTAACATAAAATACCATGAGACAGAGATATAAATGAATGCCCTCAAATAGATTCCTGATTGGTCACTTTTAACGGTCGTCAACAATAGCAGTAATTATGCTAGAAAGCCAAATTATGGTCACCACAATCAAACCTTCAACAAGTTCTTATACAACCTGTCAAAAGTTTGGCCCCTCAGTGTCCGAGAACTTTTTTCTGTAGGCACGGTCACAATCCCCAGAAAATGCTGTCAAAATATTTGGGAACTTTATGCAGCTCTGGTTTAAAGGCATTGAATAGGGATGCACCGGATATCCGGTCCGGCCGGACTATCCGGCCGGAAAGTGAGCAATTATCAGGTTCCGGTTCCGGCCGGATTTTATCCGGCCGGATTTCATGTACTATCCGGCAAATCCGGTTCCGGCCGGATCCAAAAATTTGGATCCGGTGCATCCCTAGCATTGAAGACTCGCCCCAAACCAGGTGCCGCCCTGTGAAAAATTTAACTTTCCCTTGCTTGCAAGAAAAGTTTTTCTCTTATCACTACAAAATGCAGACAGTAATGAAACGTGATACCTTGTTATCTTTGGCTGGACCTTAGATGTCCATTGCTGTATCGTTTGTACACTGTGCTGTGGGTATTGACCGCAGCTGTATGTATTGACTGTACACTAGTGTCTAATTACCGAAGGTAGCAAGCTGTGTGCGTATTTTCTGGGATCGATGGTGGTGTCTAACACTTCTGTTACACCTCATTCGAAACTAGGTCAGATTACTGGCATTAGACGTTTCTCTTTGCGCGAGTCTTCACACCCTTTAATTTGGATGAAACACTGATGACCTTTGAACTCTAATCTGAAATCATTAGCTTCTTACCTGACTGCCCTCCCTGGTACGTGGATGCGTACGACTCCAAGAAGTTCCTTGAATCGCTCTGCGAATTGTATCTCAGCCTCATAGATCTGCATTGAATAATTAAAGGAAGATACAACAAGAGTTTTCTTAAGATGTCTCTATAAAGAAAGAACTGTAGATACTGTGACAATTCTCCTAGAAACCTCATGTTGTATCAACAATTGACTACAGCTCAAAGCTATCCTAGACCATCCACATTTGTTTTACTTTAGCAAATACAGAATCCATCACCCGATTGCTTAGAGTGTCTTACACAGCAGTACCTGCAACATAGGTTCATAGTATTCATTCTCATGCTTAGAGTGTTGTACATGTATAGAAGTCCCAAGAGCATATATACATATTGCTCATTCTCATGCTTAGAGTGTTGTGCACAGAAGTACCTACAGCATAATTACATAGTTTTCATTCTAATGCTTAGAGTGTCGTACACAGAAGTACCTACAGTATTATGACATAGTATTCATTATAACGCTCAGAGTTTCATACATGAATGGAAGTCCCTAAAACTAGAGTATAACTACATAGTATTCATTCTCATGAATTCTCATTCTCATTCTCACAGAAGTACCTACAGTATCATAACATAGTATTCATTCTCATGCTTAGAGTGTCGTACACAGAAGTACCTACAGTATAATAACATAGTACTCATTATAATGCTTAGAGTGTTGTGCACAGAAGTACCTACAGTATAATTACATAGTATTCATTATAATGCTCAGAGTTTCGTACATGAATAGAAGTCCCTAAAACTAGAGTATGACTACATAGTATTCATTCTCATGAATTCTCATTCTCATTCTCACAGAAGTACCTACAGTATCATAACATAGTATTCATTCTCATGCTTAGAGTGTCGTACACAGAAGTACCTACAGTATAATAACATAGTACTCATTCTAATGCTTAGAGTGTCGTACACAGAAGTACCTACAGTATAATAACATAGTACTCATTCTAATGCTTAGAGTGTTGTACACAGAAGTACCTACAGTATAATAACATAGTATTCATTATAATGCTCAGAGTTTCGTACATGAATAGAAGTCCCTAAAACTAGAGTATAACTACATAGTATTCATTCTCATGCTTAGAGTGTCATGCACAAAAGTACCTACAGCATAATTACATAGTATTCATTCTAATGCTTAGAGTGTCGTACCGAGAGGAGTTCTACTTGAACTCCCGTATAGTCGTCTTACTGTTGTGTTTATATACTACTATCTGGTGTGGTCACAGTGATACAAGCATTCACTCGAAATGTTCGCTGTGTCTGTTTGACAAACTAATAAGAACCAGTCTTTCAATCCTGCTAGAAGGCAGTGTAGGTTTGTACCTTATCACTGCAATGCTGCCAGAAAGTAGTTTCCAACCGGTGGTGAAAGTAGGTGAAAGACCAGAACCAAAGCCCATTCACAAACCTGAATTCAAATCCACAGACAACCCCCTTTATCCCCACCCCCTCCACCCTCCTATCCCCAACCTCCTTTCACTAACATTGAGGTCTTTATTAACAAGTTCTTACTAAACTGACAAAATCATTTTGCCATCCCTGACCAGCTGTAAAGCACAGACAATCACTCAGCAAAGTCATTTTCATACAGCATTTCATAAATGCCCACATAAGTTAGCTTCATAAGCTTTCTTTACATAAATATAGGAGCTAGCCTTACCCTTTTTGTATACCAAGTGCTATGATACATAAACTGCAATACAAACAGATTCTGAACAAGATACAGCTTAACACAGCCGGCTGGCAGAATGCCATGGCTATGGCAAGATTAGTCCAACTCTCAGTTAATTAGACAGTAATAAAAAAAAAAACATATATATTACATAAGGGGGGAAGTACCACATACGAAATGAACAAAATTTTCAGTTTTCTGGCATTAGCAGTCTTTGTCTGCCTTACTACTTGTAGGAAGAGCATGAAATGTGACCTTCAGTTTCTACCATCATGATTCAGACTGTTAGTATATATCATTTGTGACAAGCTTAGTACTCTCTTACTGTTACAAAACCCCACGTTACCACGGTGACACTTCAGTTTCAGAGCATTACCATACATTACGCTTTTAACACCCAAGTAGTCACTCAACATCCCTACCAAGAAGCACAAAATAAAAAAAAAGAAATAAATGAATGAAAACAAAAAAATAAACAACATATACACTGAGAGATATATACATATTAAAGGGTCACTCCTGTTACAAAACCCCACATTACCATGGTGACACTGCAGTTTCAGAGCATTACCATACATTACGCTTTTAACATCCAAGTAGTCACTCAACACCCTTCCACGAAGTTCAAAGGAAAAAAAAATTGAAAAAAAAAAATTAAAAACGTATACTCTGACAGATACACATATTAAAGGGTCACCCCTACTATCATCAAATGTAAACCATGCTAAGAAAGTTGCTATGAAGTTTCTACAAAAGGAAAAGTTTCTTCAACTTATTCTCAGGACTTTTCAGGAAGGTTTCAGTAGAAACCTCAGTGTCTCAAAAAGATAAGTTAATTAGACAAGAATAAAACCTTTGACACACAGACAATGGTTTAATTTGCCTTTTCTATCCAAGGAGGAGGAGGAGGGGGGGGGGTTGCGATCTGACAGGGGCAAGGGTCCGTGGAAGCTTCTTATGGTAGGAAGTATAAAAGTTTGCCAAAATTCAAGTGAAGACTATATAATGTTTGCTAAAGTTTTATGCAATATGAAAAAAAAAATTGAAAAACACAGACTGTCAAGTAAAGTATATGAATATCTAAACAATTCATATTCCAAAACGGTTAAAAACAAGTGGTTTAAAAAATACTGTCTCAGGTTGAAACTTTACGGTTATTTTAGCATATCTGACAAGTTTTTAGCATATCTGACAGTTTTTAGCATATCTGATCAGTTTTTGCACAACTAGATAGTATCTAGTGACACTAGCTAGGAGATTATTTTATAAATTTTATATAAATTTTGTTAGGTAAGTCACACAATACAACAATGACCAACAATTTGCATTATTGCTTTATTCAGATGTTTTGAAACCTAAACGGGGTTCTTCTTTACACTTTAAAAAAAAAAATAACCAAACTTGATGACTTGATGACAGAAAAAGACATGATGAAAAAGGGAACAGGGGAAATCCCTTTCACAGGCTCTTGTCCTTTCATTGGATAATTATGCTACTTGAAATAAAATGAATGAAAGTTGCAAGTATTTTCATTCTTCAGTACTATCTACATAATAATGAATCTAAATTAGATCATCGCAGTACATTTGATTATTTCCAGGGTGACTATAAATTAGTATGACACTGTCAGTGCACCATTTGCTAATTAGCAAACATATGACATGGTTACATTTGGTTATATCGCAACCTGTAACTACACCCCCTCCCTTCCCCCCCCCCTCCCACCTTCCTCTCCAGCCCATCAACTTTCCATAACATGTTAAGGAAGCCACAGAATGATTCCAAAGGAGCACAGCTATCTATCAAGTTTTCTGCCATTTTGTAGGTCCAGCCTATTCTACCTGTCATTATATATAGCAGTTTTCCGGCAGCCTATCCTGACTTACAGTACTTCAACTGCAGATAAAGACAAATAAAGTGAAGTGTTGTGAAGTGAAGTGAAGTGATGTGAAGTGATGTGAACTGATGTGATGTGAAGTGCAGTGATGTGAAGTGATGTGTAGTGCAGTGAAGTGATGTGAAGTGAAGTGAAGTGATGTGAAGTGCAGTGCAGTGCAGTGATGTGTAGTGCAGTGATGTGAAGTGATGTGAAGTGAAGTGAAGTGATGTGAAGTGCAGTGCAGTGAAGTGATGTGTAGTGCAGTGAAGTGCAGTGATGTGAAGTGAAGTGGAGTTGATTGCGGGTGAAGTGAAGTGAGTAAAGCAGATTAAATTAAATTAAAAGAACAATTTATGATCACTTTGCCTCAAATTGCGATAAAACTTACTTTTCAAAATCGACAGTAACATCTCCGAGATCCTGGATGGCCGTTTGAAGGAGAAACTTGACGACTGGTACCCGACCAGCTAGACAGGAGGACATCAGGGGAGTGTTGCCGAGACGATCCCGAAGATTGTGGTCAAACTTTGGCTGTGACACAATTGATATGAAAAGGTTGAGGCGATTAAAGTTTGTAGAGTGGGGTTCAGTGGAAACAACAGATATGTATATATAAATATATATAAGAAGAATATATATATTGTAACACTTTCCCTCTGTGAGTAGCACCAGCCAGCCGATTCAGGGTTCTTGGCCTAAGATGTATTATTGTTATTGGCCAGGGAACGAAGCTGAACACAAAATTAAATCCAGAGGTGATGGTATGTTTAACAGCGATATATTGAAAAGAAAAGTCTTTACAGTAAGGTTGAGTGTGTTGTACTGAATGTGTTGTACAAACTTGAGGCTACGTGGCCCTGAAGCCTACCATCAAGAATGTTTCTTCCAACAGCAACCAGAATAGACTGCCCTGTCCCTCCCAGGTAATACATTTTATATAAATCCCTTAACAATACATGGAACTACCACATGTATACAAATGATGAACTTTACCCTACAACTTAGCTTAAGACATAATACACAAATACTACAGTGCCTTCCTACCATCCCCAAAACTTGTACTCCTTTACAGAGATGAATGTGATCACATGACTATCCCTAGAAAATATCACATGTGTTACATCACAATTCGGGGATAAGGCTAATACCACATGCCCATCCATGGGAGCAGCCCCAAAAGCCATAATCTGCCAACAATTACAATTGGTTTACTTAATGCCAGGAGAGATAACCCCTAAATAATTCCAAGGGGATTTAAACTACCACAATGGTTCCACACCGTCCACACAGAACTGCCATTGCTCCACAACTTTACAGTAACAGCATTATAATATATATATATATATATATATATATATATATATATATATATATATATATATATATATATATATATATATATATATATATATATATATATATATTTGGAACGTCACTACTTTCCAGGAACCTGTCATCATTTCATAAAAGACGAGCTTAATTACCAAACTGTTCTGTAGATTGCAATCCAACAGTGCTAGTTTAAAAGTAACAGTCATATGTGATGGGGTCCTTTCTTGCTTAAAACAGTTGGAAAAAAAATGGCAGGAAAAGTCTTTTTTTCTTTCTGATCCAAAGCAGCATTGATACTATCACTGTGAGCTAATAAACGGTACTGTCCTCGGGTAGACAGGTGTAACGAGGAACGCTGATCACAGCCAGTTAGGGACAGTCTTCCAACGCTTAATAACGCTCTATTCGGCCCAGAGTCCCATATCATGATTCAAAACACTCCTAAATTTGAGCCGTCAGAAATGTGATGTCCGTACCATTCAGACTACCCAATTTGAAACAAGTTCCTTAAAGTGTGACATGAAATAAACCTTACATAAGAAAAAAAAATATCTGCAGGGTGCCAATTGTGAACTGTGGGGCACAACGAAGGATCTTGATCGCAAAATTGACACTTTTCACAGGAGACTACTTCGTTATATTCTCAACATTAGATGGACCAATAACAATTGGTTATCAAACGATGAGCTCTACAATGAAACCAACCAAACACCTTGGTCATCCATAGTCTCACATAGAAGATTGAGATTTTTCGGTCATGTAGCAAGACTCCAGGAGGACGCTCCAGCAAAGGTTGCTTTAAGAGAAGCACTGAGACATACTGCTAAACCAGTAGGAAGGCCTGTGACTACCTTGCTTGGAAAAAATTAAGTCGAAATTTAAGGACGTTAACATTAACAATTTCGAGGAAGCAATAAACCTTGCACAAGATCGTGATACGTGGCGGAGGTTAATCACTGAGCATGTCGGATAGACGAGACTCAACCTACTACTACTACTACTACTAACTACTACTACTAATACTACTACTACTACTACTAACTACTACTACTACGACTGCGACTATTACTAGTACTACTACTTCTACTACTACTACTACTACTACTACTACTACTACTATACTACTACTACAACTACTACTACTACTACTACTACTACTAATACTACTACTACTACTACTAACTACTACTACTACGACTACTACTATTACTAGTACTACTACTTCTACTACTACTACTACTACAACTACTACTACTACTACAACTACTACTACTACTATTACTAGTACTACTACACGTGATACGTGGCGGAGGTTAATCACTGAGCATGTCGGATAGACGAGACTCAACCTACTACTACTACTACTACTAACTACTACTACTAATACTACTACTACTACTACTAACTACTACTACTACGACTGCGACTATTACTAGTACTACTACTTCTACTACTACTACTACTACTACTACTAACTACTACTACTACGACTACTACTATTACTAGTACTACTACTTCTACTACTACTACTACTACAACTACTACTACTACTACAACTACTACTACTACTATTACTAGTACTACTACTTCTACTACTACTACTACTACAACTACTACTACTACTACTACAACTACTACTACTACTATTACTAGTACTACTACTTCTACTATTACTACTACTACTATTACTAGTACTACTACTTCTACTACTACTACTACTACTACTATACTACTACTACTACTACTACTACCAGCTTCGTCTCACCTGCCAATGTTTTTGAAGATAGTTAAACCTCTTTTTGTCTTTGATGCTCAGCATCATATCGTCCGTTCTGCTCTTCCTGTGGTTCTCGATCACGGCCTGTACTCCCTCAAACTGTTCGCATTGGTAGAGAGAACCGTCCTCGCCCAAGACGGCCGAGCTGGCGCCGTTCAAAAGAAGAAGTTTCACTACCTCTGCAAAACCTGCAGTGAAATTGAGACAATGATTTGAAAGACTAAGCAGATGAAACTTTGGGGGGGGGGGGGTGAGTCGGGGGGGCAGAGGAGAGGGGAAGATGGGAAGGGTCAATGGTGATGAAATGCTAAGGTATATAAATGATCTTGAGATATCAACAGAATAATAGGTTATGCTGAAATAGATTAGTAAGACTAAACATATAAAACTGGGGAGGGGTAAAGATGTAAAGTGGGAGGGAGGGGGTGATGAAGGGCCAAGGGGATGGTGAAGGGAAGATTGAGAGGGGCAAAGTGGGGAGATGAAGGAGGAAGGGATATCCATGATCTTGAGACATCAACAGTAAAAAAGGGTTATGCTGGAACAAAGTAGCTAAATTAGTCAGTGTTTATCTCCAAATCTTAAAATTGGCAAACATTAAACCGAGAAAATTTTGCTGTATAGTTTTGTTTTTCTTCATTTGACAGTAATCATTCATAATTATTCATATTTAAGGTGAAGGGATTTAAAAATTGATATAAATAACTATTCTTTTAGTGTACAGAACAGTTTTGTTTTGACATTGGATTGGATTCTAACCTTACCTATGGGGATATCAAGTTAACAATCATACCAATGACTTGTATGCATATTGAGCTGTATCCCAATTTTCAGGAAGGATAACAAATTTTAAAAAATCCCAATTGAATCCTGTTATTTCTCTCCTCAATGCAATCATCTTAATAACCATCCAGAGGCTATTTCCTGATTGTTTTGTTTCTATGCTAACAATTAATTATGCATCAATTGATAATCAAAAATGTTATTTATGTCATTTCATAACACTGTTTGCAATTAAATTTATTTAATAAGGAAATGAGATAAACAAGGAAAGCATTTAGTAGAAATTCATGCCAAAAAAAAAAAAAAAAAAATTGACAACCAATTTGATGCTGCATTTAATGATATGATTTCAATAGCAGTAAAACTTAATGATTAACTGTCGTTTCTTGGCAGGGATGAAGGAGGGTATCCACAAGGGAAAGCAAAATTGAAACTGTAAAAGTATTTTCATAGTAAGACACTACACAGCATGCCACATAACTATTCACAGAGTCCTTCAGCATATACATCATTAGAATACCTCATAAAGAGATCCCATTTTCTCCATGCCACTCCTCCATCCCACCCCCCACCCCCCCCCCCCCCCGCATCTCAAAAGAAAAAAAAACAGTATTAAATCCTGTTCATTTACTTTACTTATGTTCATACAAAAAAAAAAATTCCTATCATTTTCACTTTTTTGTTTGGACATTTGATTGGATAGGGTTCCAACTTTACCTATGGGGATATAGAGTTAACAATAATACCAATGTCTTTTAATAGTGTGTTCATATTGAGATGTATCCCAATATTGAAGAGGGACGGGAAAAAAAAAACCAATCGAATCCTGTCATTTTACTCCTCAATGCATTGTACTTATGTTAAACCAGTCAACCGACAAAATGCATTAATCAACAAGCCCTGCAGCTCCTTGAAGCATCTTTCAACTTTGTACTTGTTTCAAGTATGTAAGGCTTGAGACTTTGAGAGGTGTAATTACCAGCATAGCGTTAAAGGGCTATGTAGTTCAAGTGTTCACATTTATCATTCAAGTATTCACATATATTTCAAAAACTATTTATCTCTCTTTTTTTCCCTTGTAATTTGTAAGATTCTCAAATATGCTAGACAGTCAATAATGGTCAATCATTCTGGACATCTACGAATCCTTTAACAGGTAATTGTTTCGTAAATTGTTCTCAAATGTCCTCAGATGTCCTCAAATGTCAGGGAATCAAGAGGGGAAAGGACACAAATTTTCAAGGGACACTGAGGCATGTGACTTTGATTTGAGCTTGCACTAATCGCAACGTTTCGTCAAAGGCTTATAAAAAAGAGATATGAAAATACGATTTATTATGCATAACAAAGTGCCCCCCCACGCCCCCCCAAAAAAATTAAAGCTACCCTCTAATTGGATGCCTACCTCTACTTACAGACGAGATATGACCGATTATTTGGAGGTAAATCTCCCAAATGGAATGAGGTTTAATTCTTAGATATTTGGGGGAAGTTGCTCAAAATTTTTCAAGGCAATCGTCTCTACCATATAGATCAATAATGAATGTTGGGCTTGTATGTCCTTTCATTGACCTTTCTCAACTTTCCCTTGCACCTGTGCATCTCTGTGTATTAATAAACTCTCATTATGTTTAGTACCTTCAATAGGCTATTTCCTGTTTGGTTTCGTTTCTATGCTGACAATTACATATGAATCACTTGATTATCGAAATGTTTTTACTTTCATTTCTGATAAAGGAAATGGTTGTAATAAGATCAGCATAGTTCCACTCCCTTAAAAATATCTCCCAGTAGAAACAGAAAGTTACATTGATGTCTTAACGAATGGAAAAACAAAACCGTATTTCTGTTTTGCCAAAACTAAGTGAATCTAACACCACAAGAACCAAGTCATGCCTATTTTGGATATAAGTGAAGTCACTAACGTCTTAATCTGCTGAAGTCGAAGACAAACGAAGTCTCAACATTGAACATATCAGTGAATAAAACGACCATGTTAAATTGAGAGAAAAGTTGGCGACATTTAAAAATAGATGTTGTGAATGATAGCATGCAGTTTGACATGCTGAATCACATGCTGTATAGTTTATATTATATTTTAGGCATTTTTAAGTACTTTTGGATATCTATACTGAAATTTTTTTCTCAGAATTTCTCAAATGTATCATAGATAAGCTATTAAATTCAACATGACACTGCATAAAACTCATGTGACTATTAAAAGAGGAAATGAAAAAACTCATGTGACTACTAAAAATAGGTAACGACAATACCAGCACACATAAACAAAGTGAAACAATCTCTGAACTATTGTCATAAGTAGTATTAAGAGATCAATCTTTTTTCTTTCAAAATGGAGCACTTTCTTTTCGTTCAAGTGGACTCAATACAATATATGGTTATATATACAAATTATTTGCTTTATAGTTTCAATTTCACTACTGTATGTTGTTATTGCTTCCAGCTGATTTTCTTAAAGTAACTTTATGTTATAGACTACTACATGTTCATAGTGCTGACACTAGGAGTGTTAGCTCAGTGGTTAACGCCGGTGCCTTTCAATCATAATTAGGTCCCGAGTTCGAGTCACTCCCAGATTAATGTATGTCGTCCAGTTACAGAGTTGTTGACAATTGACAATTCATAATCATGGACGTTAAATATGAATCTAAGAGACTGACTTCGGTTGGCTTGCGGCTTTGTTAAACCAATGATGGCTTCTTTGCCAGTTCCTGCTTGCTGGAGGATCTAAAATACATACATACACCGAAACCATATATCTGGGTTTTGCCAGAACTAAGCAAAGCTAGCACCCAATATAAACCATGTCATGCTTTTTTTGTATATACGTGATCGGACTGTAGTCATTAACGTCTTAATCTGCTGAAGCTGAGGACAAACTGAATCTCAACATTTTTCGAGAAATGGGTAAAAGCCCCACAGAATCTGGTGAATAGTAAGGATATGGTTATGTAGCAAGGCAAAGCCCAGTAGGAAAGCATTAAGAACTTAAAAACCTCCAACGACATGTTTTACAACTTATTAATTAATATTCGGCAAGGAAAAATAAGTCGAATGCCATCCAAGGGATTCTCCATTGTTTTTATGAAATTAATAGACCATGTATTTGATTCAGTTAATTAGAAGTCATAAAGCAATGGCTAACATTAATAATAAAGTCCGGACAGAGGAACCCATGGCGCTATCAAACTGGAAGCACTGTATTTGCACTACAAATATTGTCACCGAAGCCGTGCATGGTGAAAATAGATTTGATTGACGTTCTTGTGTCATACTGTTGATTCCAATTCACACTCACCTTCAGCTTAGATATTATTTGTTTCTTGATTAAGATGAACACACAAGTCTATCAACTTGGGTGGCATTTGCATAATAATAATAAGGCATTTATATAGTGCCATATCTAAAACGATATTCTATGGCGCTTTACAAGGCAAAAACTACACATACAAATCAACAGAAACAGCAACAAGACAGAAAAAAGAAAAAAGAGGATTACTTAAAGACCAAATATGGAGGCAATTTTTTTTTTTGAGATTTTCCATTAATTTAGGAGTTTACATACCCATAATCAACATGTGTAAAAAATAATCTTCGAAAACCTACTATAACCCATCAAAAACGACCACGAAAATGGACATTTTGGGTAGTCACGTGACATGAACCTCTGGAATGTCTGAAAACAGAGATTGACCCAAAGGAGCCTCTGGTCACCGTGTGACGTCAAAGTTTGTATACCGCGAAAATCAAACGCTGATATAGGCACTGTTTGTACACAGATAGCGAACAATTGTACTGTTTTTGACTTCCAATTTCGAGCGTTTGAAAAGCTGTTAGCTTAAAACAAGAACACATGAAGGTTAACAACAAGTTTTAAGACAATTATAAGCAGAAATTTTAGTTAAATTGCTTATTTTATTAGCAAAATTTCCACTCAAATGGAGGCATCTTTTACATAGCGTAGCGTCAATAGGTCCGTACGGTACAATATACTTATATAGTACTTACTCGTTTTAATATCCAAAAGTATACAAACACAGAAAAAGTATCCTGTCAATAAACAAATTTAGCAGTGAATATCCTAATCCACGTTTCTTGTTCAATCCTGGGTGAAAAACTACCGTGAGTCTGTGTAATTCCATAGAGTTAGGTCTAGTTGAAACTGGCCTTGACCAGTACTAACATCCCACAATCACAAGACAGTCACTAACGAAATAAAACGTCCGATCGCTACATATATACTACCGTTTTTATTCAACTCCTTGGACCATGCAGATGTCGGAATAAACAGAACGGACAATATTACACATGTATCACGAACTCACGATACTGGAATACAACAAATGAAATAGATAAATCCTAACATGGCTATTTACACATGCTGTGAGACAACGCCGGTCAGAGTTGTAACTAACTACCGTACATGTACTAACAATGCTATACCCTTGGCACGGTATATATATACGGTCATGATGTCATCTCTTACAGTAAATATATTACTGTCAATTGCGTGATATAATGTTACATGTAAGGACGTCCAGGGCGTGTTTACGGTCAATTTCACATTAGCTATGTCCGACCATGGTCCGACACAGCTATCGACAGTATATAATTTTCACAGAATGAGACATTTGCAGCATACACAGAAGCAGGGTCATGCATGTGGACTCATGGGCATGAGATACTCCGGGTTAAAAATCTTTCCGCGTGGATCTCAAAAAATTGATCCAAAGTCTGCGGCGTTTTACGTCGGTTCTTTTACTCGGAAATCTAAAAAAGCTGATGCTTTTGTTGGATGAGGTATAACTGCAACCTCCAACAACACAGAATTGTGACATTTTGAGGAAAAAGGAGTAATATTGTTGATGTTTTTGGCAGCTCAAGTATACGACTTTACACACTAAATGTATAGTTGTGAGTGAGGTATACAAACGTTGACGTCACATGGTCACCTGATGTCTTAGGAATGTTTCAGGAATGTCTGAAATAGAAGCTGACTTTTCGTCCCATTTTTCACTTATTTAACGTCCGAAATTGGTAAAGTTAATTACAGCAATGTAATTGGAGTCAGTGAAGGATTACATACATGAAAAATGGTGGGATTTTATGTTCATCGAAAAGTCTCCATAGTTGGTCTTTAAAGGCCTCATTAAAGAGAACTGTCTTCAGAGCTCTTTGAAAGAGAGAAATGTGGATTGATTAGCAACCAAAGATGGCAAGTCGTTCCACAGCCTGGCTCCAGTTACAGAAAATACAAGGTTGCCAAACTGTTTTGTGTGGGTGGCGTTTAAAGTAGTAGCAGATATACTTCTTATATGCATTGATCTTGGAAGTTAATTCAAAGCCCAAAGCGATGTGATCGTAGTAAAATTACAGCAGGGACACTGTGGTAACGCCGTACTGCTGCTGTTGCGATCGTCTTAAGACAAGGTTATCGCGATGTACCATAGTTGTAGGTTATGTAAGACATGTTTGTCAACAGAATTTTTCAGGCACCGAGTACACTATTGCAGGGGTATCGATTAACACAGACTCAGGATAAACTCTGCAGGGTAAAGCCTTACTTTTGAAGAAAATACAATTTAGTTTTATAGAGTACTTCCTGTCCATTATATTAGTTAGAGTGAGAATGTTGTGACTTCAAGTTGCTATAATGTTTCACAACGGTCAGTAGCTCTGTGGTCAGCTCCAATGTTGGTATTTCATACAATTTGGATAATCAACACTCTTCGTTTTACCTCCTTCCCAAGCTACGCTTGAGGTCATTGTAGAAGGTCAAAAACCTGTGTGTGTTTGACCAATAAAACATAGCTACAGACGAGAGGTGTGTGGCTCATGTACCAAAAATGAGACACAAAAATGTCCCAGAATCTGTATTTGATATGATTTTAGGCTACAAAACTCTAAGACATTTTTGTAAACAATTTTACATAGCACCACAAGTGGCAAATGTATCGCAAGAATTGTCCGAGGGGTTAGAGCAGGGGTGGGCAACCTTTTTGAATGAATGGGCCAGATGTAAGGAGTGAAAAATTGACTGGGCCGCACCTAACCAATGACCTGCTGTTGAATTCAAACCTTTGATTCCGAGGACTTTCAAGCAATAGGAGTGTGTGCTTAATCTGTATTCAAAAAAACATAATGTCAAAACAGTGCAGTTGATAATTAATGGGGATAATAGGCCTACCTGACCGCATCGTTAGTGCCGATAAATTCTAAGCAGCTAGCTCGTTTTTTGTGATGATATAAAATAGATTGATTTTTTTCTTTTTCTTGAGACATCTCACAGGCCGCAAAAAAAGGCACTGGCGGGCCGCCTATGGCCCGCGGGCCGTAGGTTGCCCACCCCAGGGTTAGAGGCATAAAAAACAACGTTGTTTGCTGTCACGTTATATAATATCTTATCACGTAGTATATAGGTATTGAGATAAAACATGACATGAAGCCTAACCTTTTGCAGCGGCCAACTGAAGACCAGTCAGACCCTGACCGTTGACTGCGTTGATATCGATCGCAGTCACCGAGGGTTCCGTAGCAACGGACCTCGATGTGGACACTTCTTCGTAGGACTTGGAGAAGTTGAGGAGGTAATCTGTTACATTTGTCAGCCCTCTTGAACATGCAATGTGGAGTAAGGTTGATGCAGTTTGGGGGTGCACTCTAAAAATATCCCCACCCCTCTGGTAGAAAAAACAATATCAAAATCAGGAAAAGTATTAGGATGACAAACAGGCAATGTGGAGTAAGGTCGATGCAGTTTGGGGGTGCACTCTTAAAATATCCCCACCCCTCTGGTAGAAAAACAAATCAAAATCAGGAAAAGTATTAGGATGACAAACAGGCAATGTAGAGTATGGTTGACACAGAGTTTGGGGGTGATCATTTTTTGAATAAGGATTTGGTCAAATTCTTACGGGGGCAGTACATGAAAACTATCAGACAAAATTGCCCTTTTTTTGTAAGTTTTGATAAGAAAGTCAAACTTCACAATGTTCTTGCCACCCCCTCCCCCCCAAAAAAAATTAAATAATTAAAATATTGTTAAAAATAAATATTTGTTATGAAATCACTTGTCCTTTTTCACCTCATGTAGCAGTTTCAATACTTCAAGAAGTCCATTTCCTACGGCCATGTAAACGGGCCAATCTCCGCTAGAGGTGAGGGGGTTGACATCATCTCCATCTTCCAAGAGGCAGAAGATCCTCGCTGCGTCACCGTTCATGGAGCATTCGAAGAGCACCGGATTCACGAGCTCCATCTGCCTCTTCTCCATACCTGCACGGATCAGAGCCTTGAGGTCATCGGAGGGGCAAAGGTCAAAGGCCTCCAAAAGGCCCTGTCAAAAGAGCAAGTGAAGGAGAGATTCAGTATAACATATTTTGACAACAAGTTGAGTCATCAGGCAGGGCGATACTGGGGGTTGGGAGGGGCAGGGGAGGGGAGGAAAGATATGGAGGGATATAAAGAGTGGAAAGAATGCTGAAGGTGTTCAACAGTACACTGAATGAAGCTGTTGTCAAAAAGAACACTGCAGGCATACTAGCGTGACAAATCATAGATAAAAAATATTAACAGATGGCCTTCATGTTTAGCAAGGTCTGCACTTATCAGGTATACAGAGTTGCAGACTTCTAACACCCGAGGTTTGATCACCATACAGTCTGGCCTATGCTGCACTTATCAGGTATATAGAGTTGCAGATTTTTAACATGTTAGGCTTGAACACCAAACAGTTTGACCTATGCTGCACTTATCAGGTATACAGAGTTGCAGACTTTTGACACCTTAGGCTTGAACACCATACAGTTTGGCCTATGCAGCATTTATCAGGTATATAGAGTTGCAGATTTTTAACATGTTAGGCTTGAACACCAAACAGTTTGGCCTATGCTGCACTTATCAGGTATACAGAGTTGTAGACTTTTAACACCTTAGGCTTGAACACCATACAGTCTGCCCTATGCAGCATTTATCAGGTATACAGAGTTGCAGACTTTTGACACCTTAGGCTTGAACACCATACAGTCTGGCCTATGCTGCATTTATCAGGTATATAGAGTTGCAGATTTTTAACATGTTAGGCTTGAACACCAAACAGTTTGGCCTATGCTGCACTTATCAGGTATACAGAGTTGTAGACTTTTAACACCTTAGGCTTGAACACCATACAGTTTGGCCTATGCTACATTTATCAGGTATACAGAGTTCTAGACTTTTAACATCTAAGGCTTGAACACCATACAGTTTGGCCTATGCTGCATTTATCAGGTATACAGAGTTCTAGACTTTCAACACCTTATGCTAGAACACCATTCAGTCTGGCCTATGCTGCATTTATCAGGCATACAGAGTTCTAGACTTTTAACACCTTAGGCTAGAACACCATACAGTTTGGCCTATGCTGTACTTATCTGGTATACAGAGTTCTAGACTTTTTACACCTTAGGCTTGAACACCATACAGTCTGGCCTAAGCTGCATTTATCAGGTATACAGAGTTCTAGACTTTTAACACCTTAGGCTTGAACACCATACAGTTTGGCCTATGCTGCATTTATCAGGTATACAGAGTTCTAGACTTTCAACACCTTATGCTAGAACACCATTCAGTCTGGCCTATGCTGCATTTATCAGGCATACAGAGTTCTAGACTTTTAACACCTTAGGCTAGAACACCATACAGTTTGGCCTATGCTGTACTTATCTGGTATACAGAGTTCTAGACTTTTTACACCTTAGGCTTGAACACCATACAGTCTGGCCTAAGCTGCATTTATCAGGTATACAGAGTTCTAGACTTTTAACACCTTAGGCTAGAACACCATTCAGTCTGGCCTATGCTGCATTTATCAGGTACACAGAGTTCTAGACTTAAACATCTAAGGCTTGAATAACATACAGTTTGGCCTATGCTGCATTTATCAGGTATACAGAGTTCTAGACTTTTAACACCTTAGGCTAGAACACCATACAGTCTGGCCTATGCTGCATTTATCAGGTATACAGAGTTCTAGACTTTTAACATCTAAGGCTTGAATAACATACAGTTTGGCCTATGCTACACTTATCAGGTATACAGAGTTGCAGACTTTTAACATCTTAGGCTAGAACACCATACAGTCTTGCTCAATCTACATATTTATTTATTTCATTTATTTTGTTTTTACAACATGCATTTAAAATGTTTACAAATAACAAGTTACATGAAGTAGTAGTGAATAATTCATGAAGGAAGCAGAACAATATAGTGATAGTCCTTCACTCTAACCAATACTCTTCTCTGGACCTCACAGAAAATTAATTGAGATCCCCTGCTTTCTGGTGTCTTTACATATATGTAAATGATTGCATCTGCATACTTAATATATTTAGAGTAGGCTAATATATCAAAATTTTCTCACTACAGGCTCATGACCCCATTGTTTATATAGTACTGAAATGAGAGAAGGTCTGATGTTTCCCTTATACCACTTTAAGAGCTCCATGGTCAAGGAGTGTCCAGCCATGCTTACCAAAAGTACTTCTGGTTTACTTACAAACTCCTTAAACTACCTGCTAGTAACCCCCTTTGCATGTTTAGTATTATACTACTATAACAGCTCCATGGTTGACAAGTGTCCAGCTATAATTATGTAACTCCTTCCCTTCTGTTCTACCCAGAAACTCTATAGCAGCCTGCTTCCACCCCACCCCTCCCTCTTTGCATGGTTAGTGTAATGGAAGGAGCCCAGATACATCTCTTATACTACTATAACAGCTCCATGGTTGACTGATGTCCAGCTATACTTATGGTAAGTCCTTCTGTTCTACCCAGAAACTCTCTGTCAAACTGCTTCCTGCCCCCACCCACTCCCTCTGTGCATGGTTAGTGTAATGGAAGGAGCCAAGATACAACTTATACTACTATAACAGCTCCATGGTTGACAAGTGTCCAGCTGTGCTTACCGTAAGTCCTTCTGTTCTACCCAGAAACTCTCTGTCAACCTGCTTACCCCCCCCCTACACCCCTCCATCCCTCTTTGCATGCATATTGTAATGGAAGGAGCTCAGATTCGTCCCGGCTACTACTTGAACAGCTCCATAGTTGACAAGTGTCAAGGTGTGCTTACCGTAAGTCCTTCTGCTCTACTCACAAACTCCCTAACTACCAGTTCGTAGCCCCCTTTGCATGCATAGTGTAACGGGAGATAGCCAGAGATGTCCCTTATACCAGCCAAAGCTCCGTGGTTGAAGAGTGTCTGTACAGCCTCGAGATGTCCATTCAATGCAGCGTACGTTAAAGCCGTGACCCCTGACTGTGAAACATAGACACAAAACCACAGACCATAAAATGAGGTTAAAAATGACTGGACTGAACCAGTTATGCATGTAGAACCTTTATGCTTCAGCCTTGCTATTGAAATGTTACAATGATAAATAGAACAGCATGCTTTTTTCATGCTTGAAAAAACTTACAAAATAGTTCATAGTATGATATTCTCTCTCCTACAAAACTGCGCAAAAAATATCCTAGCCAGTATGTATATAGGTACGAAGGGTCAGAATTGGTCCCCAACTGGGTTCGTCCTTTTTGTCCAAACTGGGCCGAGACAGATTGTGCCACTGCTATTGGGTGATGCAAGGGAGCTCCTGAACTTTGGGCTTATTAAGAAACCAAAAAAATCCCTCAGTATAACTTTAAGGTTCCATGTGAGCTTTAAAATGGCATTTACTTCAGATTGGGGGAAGGATATCATGAAACCTCATCAAATAAACCCCAACAAGAACTATACCTCCAGATTAGACTAAGTCAACCTGGCAAACCTGATGTGGGCTTTGATGTGGACATGTTTCATTGCAATAATCACCGATCTAAAAGCAACTGGTTGTGTTTGATGTTATACATTACTTTCTCATTTGACAAAGCTCAAACAGAAATGATTTAGTCATGTTTTCATATCAGTCTCACAACAGATTCGACAAACTATCATAGCTTTCAAAGTACACGTACATCCATAATTAATTGTCATTGGGTGATATTGAAATGTCCCCAAAAATTGCTTAAATTTGTGGGAAAACTACTTTCCTAGTGGTTCCCCATCTCCGACTTATTTCAGAACGCATTAGACGATTCGATATCTCCATGAGGGAAAATACCTCTCGAAAGTTGGAGCATGAACGACCATTAACTTGACTCTCTAGCATGTTTGAGGCCGATACTGATGATGTTTAATCACAGACTGTCCTTCTACATTCTAATGGCAAAGTTACCGAAACCTTTTGTGCACTCTGCATGTAAGATATCAGTGCTTTCATTATACTATCGCTATAGTATAATGCTATGTAACCTACATATGCTATAAGCTATAATGCAAACTTTTGTGGAGTATCAATATAACGAACGGCTGTGAGCTTTGGTGAAATGAAATCTTGATATAATCTTGCAGAAACCATTTTCCAGGTATTAAATATGAGAATAAATCTGGCGAGAATTGGATATGATTATTATAACAAAGGTTATTACAGAGTTTACTTCAAAATTGTGCTTAATAATCCTGTTCTTGTTGGCTTGAGCAAAAGAAGAATATTGATAAGTGATGAGTTTCTTTTTTGAACATAAAATAATAAATAATTCGGAGAGCGTGGTGGCCAATTAGCTAAGGTGTCGGACTCGTGATCCAAGGATTGCTGGTTCTATTCCTGCCTAGTTCATTACGTTGTGTCCTTGGGCAAGATGCTTTATCTCACTTGCCTCTCTCCACCCAGGGGTTAAATGGGTACCTGTGAGGTAACTTGTCATTGGGCGCAGTATTCAACTGCTGTCGACTGGAGGGATTGTCTCTGGGACAGGTTATCATTGACCAGTGGTAATATAATGTCGTAAAGCGCTTTGAGACCTATCTCTGTTATAAAGCGCTATATAGAAATCAAATATTATTATTATTTAATAATGTTTACTCACAGTGGAATGTTGAGCATTAATGGGGCAGTCCTTGTACCGTAAGATGACGTTGAGATTATCGCATCTGTTACCAGCAGCTGCGGCCATCAGTAACGTCTTCCCTCCGGAATCGATGTTGAAGAGGTCTGTCTGGCGTAGATACTTTGGTGAAAGGTTACCCTATGGAGAAATTGAAAGAACCAGAATGCAAAAATGCATTGTGGTTTCGATGATGTAACATGAGCAGTTTTCTTCTTCATGAATCTGACCTAACGTATAGAGTGAGTGGGTACATGGTTACAAGGGTTTCACGATTTGACCTCTGATGATCCCAAATGACCTTTGACCTCCACCAAAACAATAGGCTTCTAAAACCAAAAAAGGAGGTTACCATAAAAGCAGAGCTATAATTGGATGTTAGGGAAAGCATGATGGATTCTTACTTCCATTCTTGAAGCGGCGATTAATTAACAAACAGTTTTTAGCTCCTCTTTGGGGGGTTTTCTTTTAATAACCAGCCAGATCATTGCTCGTAGCGGTAGATTGAGGTCGCTGACATCACACACAAATAGACATCGTTCTTCGTTTATAGGCACTGCCATTAGTGTTCACAACAAGGACTTCACGAGGTAGGGGTGGCCGTTCCACTGAGTTGCGCTGTTGGAGCTAGATAGTGCATATTTTGAATAGACTGCATATAACTGTTGTATATTATCAATGTTTTTTTTTGGTATTTTGTATCATTCATTGTATCAATGTTCTTTATATTTTGTATCATTCATTGTATCGCTCACCACAGATATGTAATTTCCTTCTGGGATTCAATAAAGTTGACTTACTTACTTACTAAACTTTCAAGACACCAATTCAAGTGGAAAGACAGAGAATTGCTTACTGGATGAGAAAGGTCCACTTTTCTTTCGCTGGTCAGGACTGGAATCCAAGATATTTTAGATGCTATATGTCCTTTATTATTCATAATTGTTTTTGAATTTCTTGTTTTTATTCTATTAAACCCTGCAATACATTCTTCTCCTCGTGTTAAGACAACTGGTTTTGGGGGTGACTCCAATAAAATGATCTGTTATCATAAATTTTGGTTTCTTTGTCACACTATGTCTCAGAAATCAATCATTTTGTGAAGTAATTATGGATTTCGATAAAAACGGTTTAAAGCAAATGTACTCATACACATGAATGCTTTTACTACAAGTCAGTTTAGATGTAACAGATACAATATGTTTTCAAAAGTTTAGATGGTTATCTCTCCGTTTGGTTGTGCTAATGCCGTTTCTCACTGGCTTCTATGGAGTCATAGACTTGAGAGATAAAAAAGCAGGGGGGGAGGGGGCTGGGTGATGGTAGAGAGGGTACAAGCTTCCTAATGGGTCCTAGTGCTATCGTACACAATGAATCAAGTTGATGGTTGTACAATGGGAGTGTAGAATTATGAGTGTTAGCTCAGTGGTTAACGCCGGTGCCTTTCAATGATAAGGTCCCGAGTTCGAGTCACTCCAAGATTAATGTATGTTGTCCAGTTACAGAGTTGTTGACAATTGACAATTCATAATCATGGATGTTAAATATGAATCTAAGAGACTGACTTCGGTCAGCTTGTGGCTTTGATAAGCCAATGATGGCTTCTTCGTGAGTTCCTGCTTGCAGGAAGATCCAAAATACATACAAATACATACAACAGAGAGCATGCTTTATTCTTCTCTGTTTGTGAATGGTCTGTGAATTTGGAAGGAGGTGGGGGAGGGTAGGAGGGAGGGACAACTCCCAAATGACAAGTAACAGTAACAGATGGGACAAAAACATGCACAGAATACAGACAGGTAAATGAGCATGGTGAATGCAAAGAGATAGATGTAAGGGGATTAGTGGACAAGGGATGGAGAGAAGAAAGAAAGAAACCATCAGGGGAAGAGGAGAGGTAGGAGATAAACAGTGGAGGGACAAATAGAGGATTAAGGGAAGGGGGTATGGAATACACTGGCGAAGGACAAAGACAGAAAGGTGTGGAGAAAAATTTAAACGATAAAACAATAATTTAAACGATAAAAATTTAAAAGATAATCCCCCTAATTCCCCTCTAATCCCCCTAATTCCTTCCTCTTACCAGGAATGCCGAGTGGCTTAGTATTGCACATCTCTGATCTCTCTCTTCTCGTATCAGTTTTCTACATTCAAAGTTTTTATGCATAGTAGCCAAGTCATCGGCCAGAAAACAGTAGTCCTCTAATTTGAACTCTAGGTTAACGTCCGCACCGCGTTTCAGGAGACACCTAGAGAAAAAGCGAAAGGAATAATTGAAACGATGGATCAATGAAAGTGAAAGCCAATTGCCTGTAGAAAGGAAATACAGAGCGTTCAATCATTTCGTTTTCTCTCACAAGAGAGAAATGAAATATTCTGGTACAAGAACCTCAGAGTGGATAAAACAATCATGACCTTGTTTTATAAATCCCTCATTCAAAGTGTTTTGATGTACAACATAATTTGTTACTTTGCCAATGGTACAAGAAACGATGTGAAGATGCTCGAGCAACCTAGGAAAGTTGCTCAGCGTGTAATCGGTGCTCAACTACCATCGTTAGAGTACTTGTATCATGAGAGGGTCTGCAATAAATTGAAACATATCATGCAAGACCCGACACACCCTTTGTTTCAGCACTATAATTACAACCGCTCTGGACTGCGTTTATGCCCACCACCTACACTTAGGAGCCGCTTCAGATACTCATTAGTGCCAAACTCTATTCATATATTTAATTCACAAGTGAGAAGATAAGTTTCTTATTTGTAGGACTTGCTGTATATTTGTTGTATTATTGCATGTGTACGCAGTTTATTGACTTAAACTACTGCTATTTTTTTTCTTTTTTTCTTTCGTTTACGACCTGTGTAAGCCGAATTTCCGATTGTGGACAATAAATTCAAATTCAAATTCAATTAAAATTCAATTCAAGTAGTTGAAACTAAAATATACACAGGCAAAATTTATGTTTAATTTAAGTGGCAAATTAGCCTAGTCATACTCAAAGTTTAGGAGCGGTATTAATCAGAGTGACTAATGTTTTAAAACCTTATTAATTGTCATAGAGACTTGTACCTGAAAACTGGCCGTTTCTGTCTAGTGAAAAATAAACATTTTGAGTAAACGTGTAATCGAGAAATTGAACCTGAATTATTGCAATATTCGATTTGATATCACTAAGCAAATGTTTGACATTCACTTGATTGTTTTATGGACTGTGACCATACTTAATTGATTTTACGATAAATTTAAAGACACTTGACAGCTAGTAAACATTCATAGTTTCAGTTTTCAGTGCATATAAATTGTGGAGAAACCTAAATGAAAGAGGGCAACAAGTTAAATTGGCAATAAAGAAAATAAATCTAAGAATAACAATTAAAATTAGGATATATATATATATATATATATATAGATCCACAAATCGATAAAAGACTTTTATTTGCTTACTCTACTGTTTGCAAGTGGTTTTCTTTGGTGGCAAAGTGTAGAGGTCTCCATCCATTAAGTGTGTTAGGAGCGTTAGGATCAGCTCCTAGGACGCATATTAGAACCTGGACGTTAAAGAAGCAAAAACATTAACATCAAAAGAAAAGAGCGTTTAATATGTCAAAGGGCGTGTAATTGCGTAGCGTACAACTTAGATAATCTGCCATACCACGTTAATAAACTGTGTTAACAAAAGAAATGGGAAGCGATGGGATAACAATTAAGTATTTATCATAATAAAGTCAACTTGAAGCAAACAGGTGTGATCTCATAGTTTTAACACTATTAGGTTTTTGGTTTTATATTTTTATTTATAGACTATGGTACTTTTCCATTCGATTCGGTAGGTTTTCAAGTATAATGTTAAGGAGACGTGGAATGGAACCTAATACACCTATGAATGTGGGTTTTATTCTTTGTACTGCTATGCATTTCAAATTTGCAACACAACAAAACAGTCACACATGGGTAAGCTTCAAGTTCACATTTGGTACAACAATTTATCATCAGAAATGCTGGTATTGGAATACATCATGAAAGAATCGAATGTAAATTTTACTAGAATAAAAAAATTACAATAAATTACCTTGTAGCATCCTCTAAAAGTGATTTTTTAATTACGTATCATGAAATAGCCAAGAACTATAGGTCTCCCCCTCCCCTACCCGCCCCCTTTGCATAAATCACTTCCATAATAGCTTACATCGACAAATGCGTCCATGCCATGTTTAGCAGCCAGACACAGAGGAGTCATTCCTGTCTTCCTATTGGCCGCTTCTAAGTTTGCTCCGTGAACTTTAACGAGGTTGATGGTGAGAGCCAGCTGACTGATATCTGGAAAGACGGAAATTTAGTCAAAGTAGTTTAAGCAACGTTCTACGATTCAGCACAAGCTACTGTAGGTTTATCACATTTCCCTGGTTATAACAAACAGTGTGAGTAAGGTCTAAGTTAGTTCAGCCGTACGATCTAACACAATGTTATACCTTAATTAAGGTATAACAAAATTTATTACCTTACGAACATTTATTTGCAACCATGTAGCCAAAGTTGCACAATTTTTTTTTCGCCATGCTAGTTGGGGCTAGTATGAGGCATGTTTTTGTATTCGAATACGAAAATATCGTGCTTTTCCAAATGGTCACGCATATAGTGATGTGCACTGCATGTGTACATTTTTGTAGCTTGCAAATCGCAAAAAACAGTGATACTTTATAACGTCACAAAGACCTTTAGAAAACTGGGACAATTTAGTTTGTTGGTCGGACAATCTATTTTGGTTACAGAAATGGGACAATTCTGATCAACCCTAAAACAAGCACATGCGGGAGAGAGAACATTACCAAACTATATTAATAATAATAGTACAGAGGGTGGGGGGGGGTTCCTGCTGCACCCAGTTTTGAATACATATATGTACCATATGATATACATAGCACTTAGCACATAGAAAAGATAACATTACCAATCTATACTGAACCCCTATGAGATGATTCCATGTGTCCTACACATCCTCACCAAGAAAACTCTGGAATATTCAAGGGTAGTCTGTTTTTAAGGAAAAGTCGTCCAGGAAAGAACCTGGGCAAGAAACCAAACTACCAACGACTGATCCGCTCTCAGCCCCAGTCCCCTTGCATCAGGACTGTGACTGTGTGATCATCGTCGGGTGTGCATCACCATTCCCCTCGAAAGGGAACAGATACTACACATGATCTTAGCCAAAAGGCTGAGTTTCTTCAATACCCAATGAGCAATGTTTTAAGTTCTCATGATGGTTTTCCTAATGCCTCTGCTCTCCACCTACCTCCTTCTCTGACATGGATACACAATAACAATGCAAGGTTGTTATTCCTTATGCACCCAGTTTCTTTAATACATATATACCATATGATGGAAAGTCAAGCAGGTTTCCTAGCTCATTTTTCGTAGCTATAAGTAGTAAATAATTTGCTCCTCTTACTCTAAGAAGATGAACTGTTGCAAATTGAGAAATGCAAATGCGAAATATGCAGATTTATACACAATCTATGCAAATGAAGAAGGATGATTAAACCCAATTACCTCCTTTTACAGCTGCATGTATCAGAAGATCTCCTTGTTGGTTGGTATCCTCGCAAATATTAAATTCTTGAGTCTAGAATGAGAAGCAAAAACACAATTTGTAGTCAATTATTAACAACTTCTTAGATTTGTTCTTTTTTTTTTACATCACAAGCCACTGGAGTATTAATCCTGTAGATGGCGCTACTCACAAATAATAAGAATCGTAATAATAAAACAATTTTTAACGAGCAAAATACGAAAAAGTTCCTATGAAGCGCTGTACAAATGAATATATGAATAATAACATACATAGCACAAGAACAATATTGCACTTGTCACCTATACAACTGCTGCAAGTAGTGGAAAGTTCCATCACTCAGTCCAAATTATACAATCTACTCTGTTGCCTAGGCGACAAAGTAGCAGATTGCATGTACGTGACCTAATCATTTTCCTAGAAGGCCAAGAATTCAGAGAGACAATAAAAAATACCTCTCCTGAAGAGAAGGCAATATAGTAATGTTACTGGAGGAGGGCTTTTCGAACTTCAGAACTTTGCCTCCCAGGACAATCATTATTAAGGTATAATATTTTCTAATGATTTAGGTACTTTTATGCAAATACTGACTACTTCGAGGAGTTACATACATCCTAACCATTAACAAGCCTCTGGTCTAGGGTTGATGCACAAGATATATCTGAAATCTGAAACTAATAAACGTAACCATAGTGATCTAACAACTGATGGCAGCATAGTTTGGCCCTGAGAGTAATATCCATGTCACACCACAATTTAAGCATGTTTTATCCGTGGAGTAAACTGGTTTGTTTCTGATTTTTTTCCAAGGAGTTACAGCTCAGAGCAGCAGATGTAGATGGCTTACATCCTAAAAGTTAATTATACTCCATTTAACATTTCAAGAACACTGAACAAGCTACAGATTACCAGGTTCTAGCTCACCGTGTCAATCTACAGGAAGGTTTCATAAAATAAGCCTATGCTGCTTCAGCTACTCGATGTCTGCCTACCGACACCCAGCTTACACCAGCATGCTGAGCTCTACCCTGCTGATCCTCCGCTTAGGCCTGCGAATCTCAGCCTACTGACACCCATCTTACACCAGCATGCTCAGATCTAACTGCTGACCCTCGGCTTAGGCTTGCCAATGTCCACCTACTGACACCCAGCTTACACCAGCATGCTGAGCTCTACCCTGCTGAACCTTGGCTCAGGCTTGTGAATCTCGGCCTTCTGACACTCGGCTAACAACAGCATGCTGAGCTCTACCCTGCTTATCCTCAGCTTAGACTTGCGAATGTCGGCGTACCGACACCCAGCTTACACCGGCATGCTGAGCTCTACCAAGCTGACCCTCGGCTTAGGCTACTGGCGCTCAGATTTTAATATTGAGTTTCATCATACTGAATTTTGCCTTACCAAGCACAGCTCATTGACTCACAATGTTCTATGGCGTACAGTAGCTCAAGGATCAAATGTTTGTGGCGCTTTGACGGACAACCATCTCTTATTGAAGTCAGCCTACATTGATCGATAATATGATTCACCTGGAAAATATTAACTGGGTACAAAGCTTGATTCCTTTATTGATCACTAAATTTTTAAGCCCCAACTGCAATATTACCAGAGTTTCTGTGCTCTCTGGTCTTGCTTAATTTGTTCATTTTGTTTATGTGAGATTATATTTGAGTTTTTGATAAGTTTAGATAAGTTTAGCCCAGTGTTTCTCAACATTGGGTGCACGCACCCCCCCCCCCCCCGGGTGTGCAAGGCAGAACACCAGGTGTTGCCAAGCTATAGACATACACAAGCAATTTCTGGAAAGAGTTATTAGTGCAATGATTTCAATAATTTTAATATCTGAAGGACTATGCTAGATACAGATAATGTTGCCACTTAGAACGCACACCTCAAATATCCATATAGCAGGGACTAATTTAGTGTTCACATTATGTGTTCCATTTTCGATGGCACTGAATTTTTTCTCTCATTGAATACTTTAGTTCCTGTGTAGAAAACTGCCATACACATCTTTACACTTGCATAGGAACTTGGAAACATATAGTGATGCAATTACTAGATATCTCTATGATTCCCTGCATACATCTCTGGACTTCTCAACATATAAACCTCAAAGTTAAAATAAAGCTGAGATAATTTACTGCTTTAGTTTTCACTCAATTCATGGCCCTGCAGTTAAATATTACCAAAGTTTGCATGTAATGTTAACTTGGGTACTGCTGTGTGCCATTTGAAGTAGTGCCTGGCCCCTAAAAAATTGCCTTGGCTTCCAGGGGTCCCATGAGGGGCCTCAGTCAGGCCCCCTGGACCCCATGTCTAATGCACAAAGCATTCTTTCAGTACATGTGGTAAAAGTAGTGGAATTTTTTCTTTCTTTTTTTCAAATTGCTATTGAGAGGTTGTACAGTAGGTAGTAGAAAAGGTTAAAAAAGAGTTTCCATGAGCCTTACGTGGGCATACATTACTAGAAGTTTGCTCTTTAATACCTGGATGTAAGTCTGAAGTTCGTCAAACAGACTCGGCTTATCACACATATCAAAGATCACGTTTCTGTCGAAAGTTGAAGACTTTCTCCTTGAGCTTCTGGACAGACCCGACGATACTTTTGATGGTAGAGCCCTCCTGGTTTCTCGGTCAAAGCAGACTTGATCCGCAGTGGATCCTGAAAGAAACAATTGAAAAATCAATATGGTATTGAAAAAGGAAAATATATTTTGTAGATTCATATGAGACCTTTCGACTATCCTTTTGTGGAAGGTTTATAACAAAAGGAGTGAATTCGTGTGTCCCAAGATAGTGGTTCTGATTTCGTACAGTCATTGAGCTTCTCAGTAACAAGTAGAATTTTTTTTTATAGTGTTCTGTTTGGCCATTTTAGGAGGGTAACCCCATTGGGCCAATTGTAAGTATTCTAGTTACAGTATGGTACCTATATTTATACATGACAGTATGTTATATCACGGTAGGCAGTTAGCCTAACCAACCAAGAAGAGAAGGCGAATGCCTGCTAAATAGAAACGTAATACAAACGCATTACTATTTCATTCATATACCCTAAATACATCCTTCTTCTCATGGAAAATGCATTTTCTTTATGGCTATACCCTTATGTTTTGCTTAAACTGCGATCATAAAGTGGAATCTATGCTAACTTCAGTATTATGTATTTAGGTCAAAACAATCTTTCGATAGGACAGACTGGAATTTTTACATCACAACAGGAAACTCAAACGGCTTCCTGACTAAGTAGTCATAATACTAAGTAGTCACATACTAATGCTATATAGCAATGCAGTTGTTTCAGATGACATTTCCTTTCTTCCTTGGGATTCCCAGGTTCAAACAGAAAGCGAGAGAAACTTTACACTACGTGCTCTGAACTGGGCTTGGAAAATTTTGCAGAAAGGTGTCGTCTGCCTCGCTATTTTTCAGACTGTAGTTTATATCACAGGTCTGCTTATTAAATTCTAACATACATGTCATACATAGCTATAGGTCATTTTACATTACCCGTTTCAAAATTTTAAAATTTACATTTTAAAATTTTACAATTTACAATAACTGGACATATAACGAAACAAAGATTATGGGGCAAGCTCGGCAAATAGGGAGTTTACTAATTCTTCTTGTAACGTTTTCAGGAAGGCTATCATTATGTTTATTATTCAGTATTGTTTGTGTACATATATTTCCCACATACACTTCAAGGATGTTTATGATGTACTGTACATGAATTATAAACCGATCATGTGATTGCCTAGCACTATTTTTAGCTAAATTAATGGATTCAGGTGGATGCTCCAGAGATACTGTGCGGGGAGCATGGTATAAACATAGGCTCCTCCCTTCCCTACCCCCGGTCCTACCAGTGCGGCAGCCACAGGGAAGGGGCACAAGCAGCATCACACCCCCTTTTCCCCTCCCTCCTGCCTTGTGAAAACTTCACAAAGTGCAGATTTACATAAATATAAGCAGCATCCTCTTTTAAATTCTGGTAATGAGTAAGTGCCTATTTGTTGCTTAAAATAGTATCTCATTGTTAAAAAGTTAAGATAAAAAATGTAACAAGAGGGCAATCCATAGACAACTTTGCATGTATCTCATCGCCAGCAAACACTGATTTCAAATGAACAAATATATTATTAGCTATGCAATCTGGCAATTAGAGGAAAGTACTACTTGACATAACTTGCATTATACCTGTGAATGTTCTTTGTCAATTCAATGTTCCCCTTAGGGGATGTGGTGGGGCGGGGGATTTAACTAAATTTGACCTTTGCTTCTGGGAGCACAACAACTTGGACCTCCCTCAGTCATGGACTTCCGGTCACCCTGGGATACCCCACTATGGGTGACCCCCCGAGAGTAGCTGCTCAGGAAGTTTAAACATTACCAAGGCAACTGTTGCTATGGCCACTGACATAGCTGTAGATGGCCTAACTGGCAAAGGGAACTACAATATTTCATCCTCCCCATGGGAGCGATGAGATAATAATCTCACAGTGGATCAAAGGATTGCCTAGGATTTAGCAGTGCTGACACATCAATAGAAACATGGAAGGGGACATGGCAGAATTTATATACACCCATCTGCCCCACCCATTCCCCCTCTCATTCCTACATCTGTAATACTTACAATTACACAGCAATAACCTTTTTAACCAAAATAATGAAACGTGATTTTCATTTGTATGACATGTAAATCTATTTCCAGCTTTTAATCAATGGTCTAAAGAACCACTTAGTCTTTAACCAACAATTGACACTATTTGCACACTCTTCACTACAATCAACTTAACAATTTAACATTTTTTGTTAAGCTAAATGATTTTTTTCAGTGTATATACTGAACAAACAGACTTTGTAATCAGGTTGCATTCATAGAGGGAAACTCCATTCATATAATCATGCTGCCAGCTGGCTGTTGTTTGCTTTTGGGACTATACAGCGAATAAATCAATTCTAGTTTTTCTGTAAAATGCAACAAATCAATGCTTTAATGGAACATTTATTATGTGAGGGTATGTCGTTACTAACAGTGATCTATGTCATTTATGTACAATTAATAACATTCTCAGACATCTCTTTTAGATGCCTAGTTCCTCAAGAGTAGACAACACTATCTGACTGAGATCAGACAGCGAGGTCTCTGAAAACTACCTGCTGGTAAATTAAACATGTTCCACTGTAGAAGAGATTGACAGGTTTTCCTTTTCATCCACAACTTATTACTTAATTACTTTATCGTCATAAGCGATTTTGCCTTTAAAGAGCCCATGAAACAATGACAAGTTAAAATATAGCAATTATGAACCTACGTTGCTCAAGCAATTTTGTGAATGTTTTCAGATTTCCAAATATTAGCACATGCAAATGTCGACTATATATATATAGGTCACTTTCGGTGATCATGCACTGAAGAAGAGCTAGTTTTGCTCGAAAGCTCTGCAAAAACCAAACATTGGCTGTTTTACTTCCAATCGCTTACCTAATTTAATTATTGTATCTCACTGGAGATCCAGCCTTTCTCTAAATGCAGCACAGTTGTTTAACAGTTTTTCCGTTATTCCTACGTATATATATTTATATATATATACGCCTACAGTGGAATTACGACCTTCCTTACCTCTGGACATACAATCAGCGTCTATCTAGTGGTTAGGGTGTCCGCATATAAAGCGGGAGGCCCAGGTTTGAATCTCGGTGGAGGCTGGAAGTTTTTTACTGTTCTGGATTTTTCAAATCACGATTTCAATTATATACAAACATGTCAGATGTTTGCAAAAATGACCACCACCCCCCCCCCCCCATTGAGATGTTCACCCTACAAATAATTCTTAGATACTTAGGAATGTTGAACTACAAATTTGAATATCTCATAGTGGTCAACTGTTTTCACAGACAACAGTAAAATTTGCATTGAAATTTGAATATGGATGACCATAATGAAGTTTTGCATAACCGAGGGTAATACGGAAGATTGACTCTGTCCGATAATGTATTTCATTTACAAAATAATTTACATATCATTTTCCCATGTTTCTTTCAAAGTTCTCTTTTTCAAAAAACGTTTTGTTAAGAGTTTAAAACTTTTCCTGAATTCTGATTAACTCACCTCCGTTGTCTTTGACTTTGGTATTGATTCCTTTCTCGCAGAGGAAAGCAACGGCATTCTTATTGCACGAGAGACATGCCACGTGTAGCAGAGTCCGTCCGTTGTCGAAAATATCATTGATGCCTGAAATGACAAGGAACGTATCAGGGTTATAGCTAGGAGATTATGAGTGCTGGTTAAATAAATTTGCGAAGCGTAGCGAGCGAAGCTCTCGCATCTCACGGCCGGGGGTCCAGGGGCCCGCTTAAGGATGATTTTTGCTACTTTTCAGATTTGCAATTGGTAAATAACAGAAAAAGGTGACGTTATTATCATGTTTTACGGCAAGGGAAAGATAAATTTGTTACTTTTGTTGTATTTCACAAGCATTTTACTATTTTTTTGTGCCGGCCAGTGGACTGTTTATTCACTTCCAATGCCGGCCGGCAGGTGTGAGTGGCGGTTACCACCGGCCGCCGGCCGGCGTGGCTATAACCCTGGAACGTATTATGAATTGCGACGCTATAATCGATACACAGTATAATACACCATAGGGCCACGACTACCAAAATTTCTGTTGCGGTTAAAACCAAATCAACTTTGGAGGTCATCTGGCAAACAACTAGTTGTTTACATCAAGTTCAGATTGCATTGTAACAAAATAATCCCCCCTCCCCTCCCCAACTAGGTAAAATGACAAATTGGTATCACCCTCCATATATTTGGAGATTAAACAAAAATAGTGGTAGGCCTATCATCTACCTGAAGTGGGAGCTTTCCTGGCCCAAACTTGTTTCTAGATGGTTGCCATCCCACACAGAGGATAATGTTAGAGAATATCTGCCGCAGCCATGTTCAGAGATGGCAGAGAACATTTCAATGTTAGTGATGGATGGGGAGGGGGGGTTGGGAGTGGGGGGACAGGTTGAGACCAAGATAGCTCGAACTTTGTCTCTTCGAATATAAAAGTAAACATTGGTCTTCAAAGTTTATTACAACAGCAGTGACACTGAAGAAACTTGGAGAGAAGCGAGTTGATACAAGTCAAGTTTGGGCAGAAGTCATTGTTTTTTTTGGATTTTTTTGTACAACATTTATGGAAGTTCAGCAAACCGTTAAGTACTGGAGTCTATCACCTATGCCCCCAGGTGCTGCCAATTTGAGCATTTTTCTCTTACAGCAGTACTGACTTGCAATGCGGTAATGCCTGTTCTGTAAATTAAGGCCTGTTGAAAGTTCTAACGAGTACAACCGGTTGCGATTGATTTATATTTATTATCTGGGTTTCTTCAACGCAACCTTTTTATATTCGATAAACAAATATTGGGGTGGGGCAGATGGGAGGGAGGGGGGAGGGGCCTTAGCTCTTGATCAAATAAACAAAGAATGGATATCATTGTTAGTGGCAAAAACAAAATTTCAATTCGATAGTGCAAGTCCAACACAAACTACCAATTTTTTATTTAGGATAATTAGAAATGACAGAACATTTACTGTATAAAGTTCGGGAATTACTTTGCCAGAGTATACACAAAAACTTTTGCCATCTGGCCATTTGTGGACCAATTTTCGGTACGATCTAATTCTTACCAATGATATTCAGCTGCAGCATCTTTTCCAATACCCGGACGGGTCCGCATCGCAGCACCAACTTACAGCATTCTATAGCGACATCCCTCATGTCCTCCGGCCTGAAGCATTCCAGAACGCTCGCCAAGTGGTCACCCCGTGGCCACAGGTCGCTCCACTCTACCGGGTCATCGCCGAATGTGTAAGGGTGAAAGGTCAGCTGAGGTCTCCAAAAGACGTTGGCGATGGCTGCGGCATTCTCCAGTGGAATGTTTCGGCCCTGTTCCGACGTCCCGTAGTTGGTGATGGAGCTGAACGACTCCAAGAAAGACTTCTCATCTGAATCAGAGTGTTCCTTCATGGCTAGCCCATGGTTTACAGAGAAGCAACCACTAACAATGGGAAAAATTGTCAACTAACAGACAGCTTTGCAGGAATTCAATTTTTCATACCACCAAAATGGTTCTCCAAACCAAGAAAGTTGTTTAATTGGGTTTGTTTACTTTGTTATTTAATTTGAACGATGAATTGATCCCTACAGCCAGTTCTGCAAAATAAAAAAATCATGAACTTTTCTTGAGAAAACTAAAACTTGTTACAAATCAACATGGACATGAATTTTTTCCGGCTCATTCAAAGTTCTCGTTTGGATATTATTTTTTTTTCCCCGGCAAAGCTATTTTAATGAAGAAAATCAATCTGACATTTTTGCAGTAGGTGATAATCTTATAAGGTAATGGAAGAATGAATGAAAATAAACAAGCTTTGTCAAAATAATTTGAATGCCGATCGTTCTGAAGTTAACAAATTTACATTGGACATAATATGAGTACTGCACAGTACTTGGAATCAATAACACTAGGCCTCCAGACGTTTATTAAGGAATGCATGGCTGGTTCCGAATATCAGAGGTTTGGATACAAGGGGTTTTGCTGTACAGTATTGGTGCGAGGTAAGGGTTAACAATCACATGATGTATGTATTTAACTATAGCTAACAGTGTAGCTAGTAATTAACACTGAAAGACAGTATTTGGATCATGATACAAAATACGATCCTTATGACTTACTTGAATAGCTATTGCACCAAATGTGATGGATACACAACCCAGAAAAATTATGAACATTCTTTAGTCATAACCACATCAAAACTTAATAGAAGCATTTTCAGTTTTGGAGGGTTTACTTATACTTCCAGTATATTACTCAGTACGCTAGATTTCAAGGATTGTATAAACTATTTTTAGGCAGAGTTCATATTATTATTACTAGTTTTAAGCTTGTGGTGAAAACCTTTCCTTCCTATGGCCTAACTACAGTATTACGCCGTACCTAAGTTAGAACTTACATATAATCTACTCCTGTCATCTATTACTGCCTACACTTCAAGCAACCTATATGTTCGCTAACTGTTAGTGAAACTAAAGTCATTACGTTTTAAGATTGTACACACTATCACAAGGCCTAGATCATAACTTGTGTTGAAGGATTTCGTGGAACTGGGTATAGTGGACTGTAATACAATCGGCTTAATACTAGGTTAGATACAACGCTATGTAATATTAACAATAGTAAAAGTAAGTTAGTCTAAATGAGGGATTACTTTAGGCTAAACTTAGTCTAATCGAGGTCAGACTACATAAAATATACAAACGCAGGACATACCTGCAGGATTCTACTGAAGTTTGTGGTTTCACAGTGATAAAATCCAAGTTATTTAGATCAACCACGTCTGTTCTCTTCGTCGGATTTCTTCTAAATGAAGCGACTACATGCCTGACGCAACAGGTATCTTTTGTTTTTATTAAAGGTACCGGGAAATCCCCCCCCGTTCTATGGAACGCCAAAGGGCCGAAAATTCTGTTTAAAAGTAAAGATATTGCAGCTGTTTTCTTTCTTATTTCGTTCTTCAATATGATGTAGTCGTCTGCAAAGAAGATGTGGTTGTATAAAATCAGCTCGTCGTTGATATTAATCCAATTGATAATACTTTGTGTATATAAAGTTAGGCTGTTCGAGTTGTTCTACGTTCTTGTATAAGAACAGTTTGTTGTTTTTAGCCACGTGGTGATAAGGCTTTCTCATGTAAACCAAAGATAAGACACTTCAAAGCTTTAGAAGTTGTTCTTTCCTCTCCGTAATTTTATGTCGAAAGTTTGAGGTTGTATATCGAAATTTCGAAATGATAGTTTATCTTGAAAATGTCTACTAGTTATCTTGAAATATCGACTTTTCCAGACATTGAAATGAGAGTGTGACGTATTATTAAATTTTCACATAGAATGTAAACAGTTTGACATTAAATTGGAAAATTAACAAGGAAGCATTTAATTGCTAACGCAATGGATCCAGAACAATGATTCAACGCTTCACCGCTTGTTTTTACATACGCTTTTTATGTTAAAACTTCCTGCGTGTTCATACAAGAACTTCTAGTTTTAGAACAACCTACTTTACTACGATAAGCATTATCCTATTTCTATTACATTGATATTCTATCCGGGGAAAACAGCCAGTTCTGCACCAGTGAATCATCTACTATTAAGACGTAAGAATGTTATTGTACGGAAGCTTAGAAAGGACATTATATCGACGACTTATACATACGGTGAACTGTACGGTAATATCACTACTACCATGTGAAAGGAGTCAAATATGTGATAACATAAAAAAGAAGCTCATTTTGCACACTTCTTAGTCAGTCGAACAGTCTTGGTATAATGTTAAAAAACATAAAAATCACCGTTTTCACGTTACATGCCAAACGCTGGTAATTATCAGATTGCTATCGTTTTACATCTTGTCCAATGCGTCACATCAAAATGTTACTCAGATTTTGTGGAGTTTAGCAAACATAATACCAAGTGTGCAAAACGGGTTCCACATACCCCATGTTTCTGCCATTTGCACGGTTTTTAAATTGCATTTGTTGGCTTAATTTGAAATCTAGAGCGCAAAAATGGTTTGGAAAGTTTATGACGTCTTGCATTGGCTGTTAGCGCATATATCATTAGGTTTTTTTGTCTTTCAGAGTATTGACGTCTTGTACCAACGCCAGCCTATATAAATTTAACTTCTTTGCATATGAATAGACACATTTTTATTTATCATTCGCCCTACATTTTATAGACAGCGAAATAATTCACTCAGGGTCTTTAAGCTGATCGAGTTTGCAATCCAACATGATGGTACTGTGGATCCTTCAAATGATGTATGCAGAGGGTTCTTCTTAGTCAATGCCCTGTTTTACTATATGCAGACCAAGCCACCGGACCTAGCCTCCCGGTTGAACGTAGGTATTTGGATTCTATTATTCAATTCAAGCGCTTTATTAAAACTTGTCTTTTCTCTAAACTCAATTAGTTTTTGCACCTTCAGCACCCGTAAAGCGCGTTAAACAACTTTCTTTGGAGTCTGCGCTATATAAGCCTATAGTTATTATTATTATTATTATTTTATTGCTTGGTGTGAAGTATCTTATGACCCACCTAATAATAATTTTGGAAATGAGTATATTTGGAATAATTCCAGTGTAAAAATTAACAGTAAGACCATTTTTTTTATGATATTCTGTTCAAAAAGGGGATTATGAAAATTGCCGACTTTTTTATGTTAATAATAGACCTCTTGATTCCCTTACTTTTGTTAGGACCTACAATATTGGTAATTTTGCGTTTATTCACTACTGGGGTTTAATTAAAGCGATTCCTCGTCATTGGAAAATCGGCATACAGGATACCGATAATAACACTACTGTCAGTCAACTCTTACTTGAGAAAATTATGGGTAATTATTCCGTTTCCCACATACTTTATCCGGTTTTTCTAAAAGGGGTAACCTCCTTGCCCACCCCACTTAATAAGTGGAACACTGTTTATCATATATATATCATAATAAAACGACAGAACCAACCATCGTACCATTTATATTGTCATTATCAACCATGATTTAAACGCAAACACACTAGTCGGAGTCAAACGAAACGTTTTCTTTTAAAAGTTTTTTCTTCTTCTTGCGGTGTTCTGTACTACAGATCATGACAACCCATATGCTAATTGACATTAAATGTAAAGAAAAAAACTGCAGAAGAAACAATGAACTTCTGTTCTGTTACACATAATCATACTGTTATCTTAAGTAAATAGATACACTTGGAAGCTGGCAGCTTCTTGGCAGTAAAGATGACATATATCAAATTGACATGCACATTTATAAACAGCCAACTGGGACAGTTGTTGATGAAATACTAATGAGCAGTACGGTATGCAGTTTCATATTAGCCGCTACACATCGTGGAAGTTGCTGTAAACATTCACAACCTTTGACTGAGATAGCTTGGTTTCTAAATTTCTGAATCCTAAACGATTACGGTAAGATCAAACATTTTATTATTATTATAATAATACATTCCAATGCATATTAAGTTAAGCCTGCCAGTATTTGGAGATTCTGAAGTCTATATTTTTTTATTTATTTTTTTTTAAGGGGGGGGGATGTTTTGCTTTTAATTGGGGGAGGAAAACACACCAACGAAATCTTGACTGTGGTTGAATGGGATTCAAACATAGAACTGCATAATATAGAAGCGATACTTCTGCCATCAAACATTTTCTTATACTACATACCGATCTGCTCGATCTCTTCTGCTGGAAGGTATATAACACTTAAAGGATTAGTTCAGGTGTCATACATGTTTATCTTATATGAAATAAGACAATAAGACAATAAAAGAAACACAATCATGAAGAAACTGTTCAAATATCTTATTCCGTTATGGAGATATTCAAGTTTAAAGTTCTATCTGAATGTGTAGAAACTGCTGAAATCAGACTAGCTGTGATGTCACTTCCTCACATTTCTGAAAGTCTTTGTAAAATGTTTTGTGAGATTTTATGACTAACAACCAAAAGATATGTCATGTGGATCTCATATTTGTCAAGGGAAGTATCAGAGATTTAACATCTAAAGAATTTTTAATTAATTTTTTTTTTAGATTTGTGAAAAAAGGGTAATTAATTTTTATTGAAATATATTCATACATGTTAAGAAGTTAGGATGTGACATCACACCCTCACAGTTAGTCTTTCTACACCAGTCATTTTCAAAGAAATTTTTATACCTTCAAAGCGTGATATCTCCTTAACAGAGCATGCTATGATGGTAGTTTCTTCACTGTTCTGTTTGCCTTTTTGAGCTCTTTCATACAAGATAGACATGTAAGACACCTGAACCAATCCTTTAACAGTGTCAATCTACTGAAACATAGGCCTACTATTCGGTTAACGACCACAAGGTGCCAAGAATTTGAACTGCGGCATTTTAACTGCCCAAAAACATAACTATTATATGATGTAACTGAAGTTTTCATCTATCAGTGTTAGGTTACCGCTAGACATGTAGGCTTAAACGCGTCTGCCCTTAGTGTACCCTGCTCAGAGCCTGCTGTGGAGGCCCAAATATATCTGTAAATCCATCTCTCCTATATTTAGGTCTAATCAAACTGAGCATAGTGAGCAGTATAGATGGCTAGGTTTTGTGCTATATGTAACTTGTTAAGGGCCTAACGTAGGATTGTACAACATTTGGGAACAAACTATAGGATTTTTTTTTTCTTTTTTTTTCAAAAAGTTAACAACTGTGTATAAGACGAGTAAGAGTTGTAATTCATTTCAACTAATAAGTTTTTTTTCACCCATAAACTTCTAGTTAATCTGAAGCTTCAAGTGTTTCTATATGAGAACATTAAAGATATTTCGACGATAAGATCAGAACTTCGTCGAAACATCTTTACTACAACGTATACACGCTTTGCGCGAGTCATTGTTTTGGGTGTATCAAGATGGCGCAAGTTACATTCAACTCGCTGTATAGTGAAGTGTTGTATGCTGGTGCGAAGGAACTTCTATGTTGTGGGTCAAAACCTGCGGTGATCCCAAAGAAAGCAAAACATGTATTGAAAGAAATCAATGTGTAACGAATTGAAATAACCAGTTATTGTTCTCAGGGTTATGTTTACAATTTATTGTTTTTAACTACTTCCTCCATGCACACTCATCGCAAGCACCACAGAAAGTCCCTCAGCCTTGTTTAGAAACAAATCACATAAAGAGAAGTCATTACGTGCACTTTCGTGTCATCTGTTTATCTAGGATTATCGGCTGGAAAAATAATTCCTTTAAATATATTTCGTTGGATTCGTTCTCACTTGTCTCGCTTTGAAGGTAAGATGGGGAATTCTTCGAGGAAAACAAACGCTTTGACATCGCAAACGCATCTAGATTCGAGGAAGGGTAAAGTATAGGCCCATATTTTCATACCATTTTGACTGTAGATTCTAAGCATAGAAATTTAAGACGTTTGAAGACTGCGTGAAAGACCATGTTTGTATAACGTATAGATTTTTCCCTTTCTGTTTTGAGTGAGTTTTCAAATACCTTCGTTAATATTTTCTACAAACATAAAATGATCAGGTTTGTCGATTGAAACTATCATCTCTGTCTTTCTCTCCGTTTTCGTCTGTATTAGGCTACTTTCTGTATTATGGGTTAATCTGTATTCTGAGACGGTTCAAGGCGGAAGCCATGTCTCGTCAATCCGTTTCCGAAAAATATGCAAAACACTTTTCGCAGTATATATGCTTTGATGGTTTCAATTCTATTTTGGTGAATTTGTGCTCATTGAAGAACATATCAATTACTTTTGTGGCACAAATTTGCACACTTAAAATGTTGTACGTTACACAGTATACAATTATATACAATTGTTATATACAATTTCATATATACAATTAAATACATATAAAAATATATACAAGTAATATACAGATAAAAATGCATACAGTTAAATATATAAATTTAATATACAGTTATACGTTACATCTATCAGTAACGTCATAGCTGCATTGTTATGGTGTTATAAATCCGCTGATTGGAATGATTTACTTCAAGCATATCTCAAAGAACTTCTGATTTGCCAACGTCTTGTCAGGTAGCAAATTTCAACCAATTAGAAACATTGTAACATTTTCTGAAAGATAACTTCTATATCTCTCCAGATCTGTGTCAAGTATATCGAAAGTTGCTATTAAAGGGGAAGAGCAATGCTGTTGTAACCGGCTCTCTAAGAGAGGGTAACATAAGCATAGTTCATTGTGCAAAATGAATTTGGATGTCTACTTAAATGTATAAGAAAAGTCTTTCTCTTTAACTCCCCAAGTCCGGTAGTAAACAGTGCTTGAATATGAGAAAAGTTAGGTTATTAGAAAGATAACTCTTTACAAATCATTATCCGTTTCAAGCTAAGAAAACAAAGAAAGTCTAAGATGTGAAACGGCAATTTGAAATTGTGGTCTCCATGCATGTTGAAGCCATAACAAGCTGAATCTGTTTCAGTCGCTTCAGCTCATCGCCGCAATGAAAGGAGAGAAAAGAATTGATATGGACCTCAAATTGGTTGCATATGGATGGCTTCTACTTTGATCTGCAACTTGGATTAAAAGGTAGAGCAAACTTTCTCCTTTTTTTGTTCAGGTCAACCTCCAAATATCGGAGGTAAATGGTACAACGAACTTGGATCAGAAGTGGAACTGACCGTAGACACTG
Organism: Apostichopus japonicus; assembly: GCF_037975245.1. Taxonomy (NCBI): domain Eukaryota; kingdom Metazoa; phylum Echinodermata; class Holothuroidea; order Aspidochirotida; family Stichopodidae; genus Apostichopus; species Apostichopus japonicus. Next base: position 3,706,705 of record NC_092583.1, read on the forward strand.
AGGGGATTATCACCGGGGATTACTATACGGCGGTTGAGTCCAAACCGGGAGCTAAAGGTGTGTAATCCTCGATGACGTTACCGATACAGCTGACTCACTTGGTGGGGAGTAAAGAAACTTGGCCTATTACTAATATTTGTCTGCTATGATTTTCTCTCTTGCATTTATTTCGTCATTTTATTGCAATCATAGTCGTAGTCTATATTGGAAACATGTACAATTCTGGGATGGGGTCTGTATATACCGTATATGGAACTTGAACATCTAAGCGATGTTTCGCATAATTTTTGTGTGTACCTATATGAATTAAGATTTATGGATGCTCGTTAATATCACTATATGCAGTGACTCATCAATTTAATTGATCCAAATACAAGGGACGTTTTTGGCGACGACTTTCTTGCAATGGTTGTTCTCATCTTATACGATAACCTACAGAAGTGTGTGAATCTATAATTTTGAATCAGTGATTGTATAGCAAAGGGTCAGAGGGAACCAAAATCTCACTAAACCATACCTTCAGTGAGTACGTTACAGGGTATATAGGCAGGTAGTGTGTGCGGGCCTATAGTATACCTTTTGGGTCCGCTTTTTTCGATGATTGAAAGATTTTGAATTTAGAGATGACATCTTGAGCGGACCGGCTGATGATGTCGGAGGGCCGGTTATTAAATATTATCCGGTTCAGACCTGTAGAATTGTAAGAAATAGTTTGTTATAATCGCTAATTAGTAATCTCTGAAACTTATAATTACCTGAATCAATGACATTTTGCTAAAACAAAAGACATAATTTCTCCCATAACTCTAAGACAAGTGTCGGCTATCTATATTTTTAGTTAGTTGGACCTCAAATGGAAAAGTGTCCGGGTGAAAAGTTTGTCAGAACTGAACTTAGCGATCTTTGAAATGATCACAACTGAACTATTTTGATTATATAAATAATATCTAGGAGCAAACGAATATATATTCTTATTCTTAAGGATCTCAACCGGCACATATCATTGGTCACGTGTCACACAATGGCGCTCACGATACTTTTGGTTTTAACGTTCTCTGGAAGAATGGCGCCTCCACTACCAGCTGGGCGGGGGAATACAAGGATTGTAACGAAGAACCTGTGTTATTTACTACATGGTTGCTAACCAGTGAAACAGATTCTTGCTTGGATAATTGGATGTCCACAAGGTAGGTCGTATAGTTTTGGCCATGACGTCATGATTTTGCATGTTGTTCATTTAAAGCAGTTTGCTTAGGGACAATAGTTGAAGCTGATAAATGTTTTCCGATTCCAATCTGTTTCAGTCCTCACTGTATGGAAATGAACAATATATTTTCTAAAAAAAATTACTCCTAATTTGTCAATTATGAGTCATATCTAATTTCTCTTGTTTTCTCTAATATTTTCTTTTGGAGTAAACGTGGAGTTTCTTTATAAAATATATATTACAGAATCGGAAAGGACTGTTTTACTCGCTTTAGACAAAGACCTTTGCCAGGAAAGGAACTGACCGAAGAGGAGAGAAGCAGGCATAATCCATGTGCTGGTGGAGAGTCATGGAATTACCGGAACCAACATTATGATAAAAAATAAGCAGCAATGATTGTTATATTAACAAAATCTTAATTGGTTAACAGATCCTTCGTGTATACATTATATAATTTTATCGACTTAAAACAGATGGTTAAAAAAACAGATGCAACTTATTGAGAGACACCTATACTGCAATGAAAATAAAATATGGGGCATATCATCAGCATATTGTTAAATTTAACTTCCTGATGTTTTCCTTGTTATTCACTACGGTCTCTGTCATATTCATAATGGCGTGAAGGCTAAAATTGATAAGTATAACTCAAAGAGAGAACTAGGGAAAATTTGACGCTAAATTTGATTAAATCACCACCTATACCAATCAGCCAATGGTGTATACTATAGGACAGTCGTCAAGGTTCATGAATGTTTCGTATCGAAAGGCCAATGTACCATATCACAAGCGTATGTTTGAATTTAAATTGGAAGGTTTGTCTGGTATATCTAAAAAAAAGGTATACTTGATCGCTTTCTTGTTATTGTGCTTTGTTTTCATTCTTCACGACCCATACATCAAGATCAAAAAGTCTGTTCTCGAAATATCATCAATTAATGTTAGCAATAACTTGTACAATTCTACAGAAGCTTGGCATAGTGTTTAAAGAGGTAAGCATGCATTCGTGCTTCATTAACTAAATTAAGACATTAGGCGTGATTAATGAACTCTTCAGAATGTCCAGCGCGCCCCCCCCCCCCCACCTGAAACTGTCGCATTTGCTATTCCGTACTACCCGGCGACCTTTAAGTACAGGGTTCAAAGTGTGAGTTCTATGGAAATTGCCTCACTTCCGGCAACTATATAGCGATCATTTTACTTTTTGGAGCCCAATTTCTGTAAATTTAAACATTCATCTATCCAGAATCGCTAAAATACATCATTTTCAGTAAGTTTCCTTGTCGGTTTGAAGTACAAATTTACGTCTCAATGTCAATGGAGAATATCCTCAAACACACAAAATACCATACCCTATACGCAGAGATATTTACATGTAAACACGCACGTATAGAAAAGTGAATTGTTTGATATATGATATATATATCATAATGAAACGAAAGAACTAACCCATCGTAATATTTACATTATCATTATCAACCATGATTTAAATGCAAACAAACTCGGAGCTTTTAACAGCTTTTCTTTTCCTCATCCTTAACCTTTAGGCTTATTGGTAGACTTGGTTAATGTTTAACCTTACATTATATAACAAAGATGGTATAATCTTCCACTATTGAATGTTTCTGGAAATCAGTGTAGATAAAGAACCATGAACTTTGGTGTATATTAGTTGGAAGTAAGGTGAATGCAGGTTAAACAAACGCTCTTGTACCTGTGCAATGGTTAAATTGCTGGACAAAAACAAAGCAATAAATATTATGTGATGTTTGTTGACCAGGTATATATAATTTATCAAATATAAATATTTGCTCAGATCATGTTGCTCGGGCTTATAAAGTAATAATACAACCGGTAATGACATTACCTTTAGATATACCTTTTGATATTTACATGCAAACACGCACGTATAGAAAAGTGAATTGTTTGATATATGATATATATATATCATAATGAAACGAAAGAACTAACCCATTATAATATTTACATTATCATTATCAACCATGATTTAAATGCAAACACACCCGGAGCTTTTAACAGCTTTTCTTTTCCTCATCCTTAACCTTTAGGCTTATTGGTAGACTTGGTTAATGTTTAACCTTACATTATATAACAAAGATGGTATAATCTTCCACTATTGAATGTTTCTGGAAATCAGTGTAGATAAAAAACCGTGAACTTTGGAAGTAAGGTGAATGCAGGTTAAAAAACCGATCTTGTACCTGTGCAATGGTTAAATTGCTGGACAAAAACAAAGCAATAAATATTATGTGATGTTTGTTGACCAGGTATATATAATTTATCAAATATAAATATTTGCTCAGATCATGTTGCTCGGGCTTAAAAAGTCATAATACAACCGGTATTGACATTACCTTTGGATTTTAATATTTAAGGAGTGTACAGTACTACACACTTTCCCACAAGGAGTGTGTTAATCTACAATATTAGACCTGCGAAGTTAATTTTCGAGGGACAATTTGCCCGAAATTTTAATTTAAGACTAAGTCTAAGCTCGATCACGTCAAGTTTTAAACTTCAGTATCCGTGTCTTTCACCATTCTCATTCCTTGTAAATAAATAATCAACCCCCCAATTTTCACGTCATAAGCGGTTGCATTTTGAATAATAAACAATAAATAAAAGATGCCGAGGAAGTTAATAAAACATGCCAAACAAACCGAATAATGTCTTTTGATTTTTTTATTGTTACGATTTATGTTGGCATGGTGAGAAATAAACACTCATCGCAGAGAAATAACCAATCAAAGTAGAAAAATGAAACAGCCCCCACCCCCCGTGCATTAGACAATAATTTTTATACATGAAAGATAACAAAATAATTTGATATAGACTTATCGACGTAAAGCAGCCTATTTTGAGAATATCAATATCCCACGATTCTGTAAAGAAAAATTGTTTTTCTCTCAAATTTTTGAAAATTATCTACCAATCTCGTCAAGCTGCTTCAATATCAACTTTTAAAGTCACGTGATATTGTTTGACATGTTTATAGCCTAACGTTTATTGTTAATTGTCATTCTTATGTATTCTATAATGATTGTATGTATATATATGCATTGCAATTGATATAAACGAAACGAAATACGTATATATAGGCGGGATTAATAGATATCATAAATACATTATTTACGAGACACACTACACTGTACAAACAGTTTACTTAGTAACTCGAATATGATACCAGCCGATATTCTAAACACTTTTTTGCTAAAGCCATGCACTTTTGATGAGTAGATTTACCCAGTGAACTGTATGGGGGTAAACATTCATTGAACTAAAATACTCATGAACGATGTTTTCCGTTTCATACCAAACTCTAAATCCACTGTGAGTAACATTACACACTGAATGATGTGAACACTCATGAGATGTACTACAAGTTAGAAAGTGAGTAAATTTAATTCGCAGTGTTATTTTCTCTTTAAACCAAAGTGATAACGGTTATTTAAACTTACAGTTACTGTGATACATGAAACAAAACATCTCTCTTTTAAAAGAAAAGGGCTTGTTCCTGGTATAAAAACCAGAATCAGCTAACTGTTATGCTAATTATGAAAACACACATGTTCACTTAAAAGCTGTGTATATGGATTAAGTTTCAAAACTAAGGCAGTACTTTGTATCACAAAAAGGGAACAATCTGACAGTGGTATTAAAACAATAAAATCATTGCATAAATTAAAAGACGTTAAAGGCTTTTTATATGCTATGAAAGGCAGAACATGATAAGCTAACTGATATGATGTATTCTGAGTGTTAATCACTGTTTAATATTGACTAAATCAAAAACCAAAATGAAAAGTGCACAACCACCAGTTATAACATGCTGATTGTACCAAAAGAACATTACATATGTCAAACACATGATGTGCTACCAGCATGTGCAGTTCAGGTGACCATTAATTTGGAATCAAGTCTCAAGAGTCCATGTATATTTCACATCTTGAACTTAGTTTTAGTTTCCTATTAAAACCATCATGAAAACATGGCACCCTTTACTTGAATTCATGCACTTGTTTAAAAAAATATTAATGTAAAGTTCATCGATCATGCATACTATGCAGACTGCAGGACAATGAGTCCTGTGAGTAATTTCTAAAAGGTTCATTTTGTTTCTGGGACCGCAAGCAGAGACCACAGGCTGCAAGACTGATTTAAGGGCAGGCTTTTCCTTTGCTAGCCTGTAAGTTGTATTTTACCCAAGGAAATAGAAAAACAAACAGCACATTGTTTTGCAAAGGAAACAAAGGTGTTAATATTCAATAAAACAAATGTCCTTGAAAGCTGCCATATAATCTCCCAAAAACAATCAACCTTTTATAAACTTAATTGAAGACGTTTGAAAATGTTCAATTGCACAATCCTTCTTTAGCAAAAACATCGACGAATTTTATGAAGTTTTTTTGGCCAACAATAAAACATTAATTTCACAAAAGAAACTGCAAAAAACGGTAAACGGTGTTGGTGATTTAAAACACTTATGCAACACTTTGCGCTTAAAGAAAATTCATGATAAGAATTTGGAGCAACAACATCAAGTAAAAGTATTGATGACTCTTACACCATGCCAGAGGTAACTAACGTTAACTATACACACCTGCTAGTGAAGTTTGGCCAGAACGTTTCTGACTTGCCTCGTTGGTTTTATGTTGGACATTTGCAACAGCACAACCTCAATAAATGTCTAGAAGTCTTGAACACCTCGTGGATATTCCATGTCAAATGCGTAAAAGCAACCCATTAATGCACCAAATGCATCCAGTAGGTTATCTGTAGTTAGGATTTCAATCTCCTCAGCAACAATCTTGTACAGCGCTTCTCCAAGCAGATCACCAGTCACCACAATCAATGGAGCTACATCCATCTGCAGATTAAAGCGAAATAGATTTCTTAAAGTGCACCAAACTACTTTGAACAATTTGAACCCCAGCGGCATTTATAACTACATTACCACAGAAAAGCAAGGGTCAGATCCAACTAAGAAACCATGCAAGCAAATTTGGTTAGCTTGGCCATATTAAGGAATATAGACATAATCATTAGTACACGGTTTTAATACTTTGCATTCCTATTCACATGTCAGTGGATGGATTTGGTCAGCTCATAAACAATTCCAAGTTATTTGAAATCATACACAGACAGATGTATCAATCATATACCCCTGTATGACCTTTCTTGTAATGTTAGGCTAGAACATAACACTCTTATTTTCAAGGGCGTAGGAACCGGGGGGGCTGGGGGGCGCCAGCCCCCCAGTGAAAAATGTGGAGGGGCGGAAGTATCATTCCGCCCCCCCCCCCCACTCCGCAGGTCAGAAAACCCCTTTTTCATTTCCAAATGAGAAAAAAATCTCATTTGGAGCACCAAATTGCATCTAAGGCTAGGTGAAAATACAAAATTAAGTTTACAAAATGGAGTGGGTGTTGAAGTGTGCTATATTGCACCAAATTGCATCTGAGGCCACCTGGAAATGCAAAAATTTCCAAAGGGGAGGGGAACACCCCTCCCCTTAGACCCCTCCCCTAGGCCGGCCATCAGTCTTCAGCCCCCCACTCAAAAGTACCATCCTACGCCACTGCTTATTTTATCAATTCCAACTCAATTACCGTTCAAATACGAAAATGCTTTATGAACTGTCTGTCCCCGAGACGACGCTCAATGATTGCTGAACAACGTAGTCGGAGGTTTTAACCCGTTTATTTGCACACGTGGTTCAACAGGACCACGATGAAAACTATAAAGTAAAAATATCAAAACGTTAATATACAAACATTAGTGAAACAAACACATGAATTTGCACAAATCAGTGATAACATAATACAGCATTATATTTCCCCTTATAAATAATGCACAAAAGAGAGAAGTATAACAAATTACATTTGGTAACATGAAACAAAATATGGAGTAAGATTGACAACAATATCATTCTTAATAATGATAACGCTCAACTTACAATCGTTGCCGTGCAAAACTAACCGCACGACAAACTGCTACATGCATACAGGGGCCTACAGTGACTTTCTGGGGTTTACTGCGGCTTTCTGGGGTTTACGGCGGCTTTCTGAAGAATGTATAAATATACCGACAAATTGATAACCTCTGGAGAATACTTTTCAATTACGATACTTTAAGTCAAGATACTCTAACAAATAAGCAAAACAACAAATACACAAAAGGCAACAATAATAACAGGCACAAGCATATTGCAATATCACATTAAAAGCAAATCTCAATTATGTGATATTAAAAGAGGTATACCACTAGGATATGTAGTCCCTTTATAATGTCTATATGAAACATATATGATACTTACATATTACTTAGGATATCTGCTATGAGAGCACATGCGACGCCAAACTGAACCAGGAGAGGAATGAAGCATGTAACTCACATAATACGTACGGTATTAAGTATGCATCGATTACGTAAGTATGCAAAGCAAAGAGGCGGGTATAAAAGATATCCCTAAACACCATTGGACGAGGTCAGCATTGACCTTTGCCCGACCTCGACCTATCAGAAATTTCCCTTTAACCACACTAAGGGGAAAAAAAAAACACACATCGGCAACGCTTACATGAAGTGTTCATCCTTGATAAGTCTTTATAGCCAATCAACTTTTTGACCAACTTACACATCTACTTAGGCGTTAATAAAAGGCACTAAGTTGCAATGCTAACAGTACATTTTTTCTGTATTTATGATGGAATGAAGACATAACTGTTAATGAGAGGGTTCACTAATGAAACTCCGAAACATTCATTAAATTGGAGAGTTTGTCTGATATCTAAAAATATATCAAAAAGAAATACATTATCGCTTTCTTTTAAATTAGGCTTTGTCTTCATTTTTTAAGACCAAGCAAGAATTAAAGTCAATGCTCGAAATATCATCAATTAATGTTAGCAATAACTTATACAAGTGTTTAAAGAGGTTAACATGCGTACTCCATTCACTAAATTACGACATTAGGCGTGATGAATGAACTCTTCAGAAAGTCTAGCGCCCCCAACATCCTCCCCCTCCGTTCACCCAAGACCATTACATCTGCTAACTGTAGACAATGAGTTGTTTCCTGCTCTAGATCAGTTCGTTTCAGTGTGCAGCTAAGTTTTCGCCAGATAACCCCTTTCTTTACTACATGAAATGAATCATAGTAGGTGGCTCTATAGTCAAGTTCCTTCCTAATCTACAGGACAATTATATAGTCGACTTTTAGCCACTTATGGAATATTCCTATACTAACCAATTCAACGCTGAACTTCAGTACATCGAATCGATTTTGGAGATGAGATTTGCAGATGACTCCATGAATTGCCACTTGTTTTCTTTTCGTCGATTGTCTGACCACCACATTGTTCAAACTCCTCACCTATATCAAAAGCAGGTCTATGGACTGAAAATCATCTATTGCTTAGAATTTTTTCTTCATTCACTTGTTTTTTATTGCTCTCTTTCATATGTGCACTATATTTTATTATAATTCTCAACTACATTATGATATTTAACTATTAACTAAAGGCTCATACCAAGATTATCTCATTATGAATTAAAAGATCACTAAAACAAAAAATCAGTATATTTCCAAGCTATTAGATTATCCAACAATTTTCACTTCCATTTGCTTCAGATAAAACAAAAAGGGGTTTACTTTTGTGTAACTGATATAAATTGATGGCAGGAAAATTCTTTACACGTTTTTGTCTATCAACATAAATAAACATCTCTTTGTTCATATTATTTATATTTTTTTTAGAATATATTTTAACAGATGTTGGCATTGCATGCTCCCATTGCTTCAAAAAATATAATTAAAATAAACTAATGGGGAATGGAAATGGGAAAGAGAAATGGCTCATACCAAGATTATCTCATTATGATTTACAAGATCACTAAAACAAAAAATGAATTATGAATATTTACAAGATATCCAATTATCCAAGAATTTTCACTTCCATTTGCCAATCCTTTTAAATAGAAAAAGGAATGAACAACCACTGCTGTAACAATGTGATCGCTGTTGAAATCGAGCCTTGACCGCCCGTTTCAAATCCATGAACCCCCACCGGCGGCAGTTAACCCCAACCCGGCATTTTCCTCTTCCTACGAGACAGGAGAAACGAAAAGACAAAAACCAGACCAACCCTGAACTGTTCTCATCCAATATTTACATAGACTGGTAGATGAATATTCATAACTCTCCATTGATTATCAATACACTTCTGTCTCCGAACGCCATATATTAACATTGAAAGACATAAACTTAAGGATATATCTGTAAGCAACTTCATTTCCATGAGCAAAAGGAAGCCGTTTCTTCGCATGTGTCCTTCACAAACAAAGAACATTTCCTTCAGATATTTGAGAGCTCATATGTGGATAAATGAGTACTCTAAAAGTTTAACAACTTGAGGGTTGATCGAAATTATGAAAATCATCATAATGATTTTAACAGTACCGAATTGCGAATGCTCTTAAAGTAATATAGCGGGGGGGGGGGGGGGGAGTACGTCAGGGCAGCACTGTTGTCAAAGTATATATGAAGCGCAGGTGCCCCACCCAGTTTATAGCACCCGGGGTCCGTGGGCAATTCCGGGAACGGGAAATGGTGACATCCCTGAGTTTTGCATAGAGGAGGATATCCGAGATAGGCATCAATGCAAATCACAACATAACATTAATTGTCGTACCTTGCCGACAATAGCTTGATATAAAGTCCTTTGTACGAAAACCTGCCCAAACTAGATCCTATGGATCAGGGACGACGGGGAAGGGTTCTTTCTTGCGGGGGGGGGGGGGGTGTAAAGCCGTCCCCACTGTAACGCCGTCCAGATCACATGGTTACAATCAAGGGAGGAGACGGCCCAACTTCCTGGGTTTATCCTTCCTGGGTGGATCGAGGGGACAACTTTTCGTACATAATAGGGTAGTCGGGGCCTGGACGTTATACACGTGGGATTGCTCCCAGAAGGTGGGAGCGATCTATACATAGGTTACTTCTAGGAAGTATGTGAAAAACTGGAGGGACAGACCACACCTCAAAAGCAGTGACAAAATTAACCTGCTGAGCATTGTGAACCACAAATCCCATATTTCAATGTTTTTTTTAACAAAAAAAAAAAGACACTTTTTAATTACTTTTGTGTTAAATTTTGCAACAAAGAGTCTATTCTAGTTATATATTTTCTTTAAATTTCTCAACAAAGGGACAGTTTTCATACATAAACAAAGGGCACTTTTTTGTCTTACGTAAGAAATTTGCTTTTATTATCATGTTTGTTTACAAAGCCGGGGGAGGGGCACACATGCATCCTCCATGCCCCTTATTTCCCTATAATGTACGAAAAGTTTTCCCCTTGATCCTCTCTAAACCCAGGAAGTTCAGTGTCCTACCTCAATTTAAGCACCTTATCATTCTATGGGTCTCATGAGATTTAAGATTTTACTTAGGGTGTCTGTATATAAAACGGGCGACGAATCGGGTTCGAATCCCGGTGGGGCTGGAACGTTTCACACTGTTCTGGATTTTCGTACTCATTAAAATATCAAATATATATTCTTTTGCCTTGGTCGTTTATTTTCATTTCATTTAACAGAGATTGTTCAAAGCGTCTCTTTCGAAACCCGGCTTTTGGATTAACAAATACATTCGAGTTGGCTAGCATCATGATTGATCTCTAGAGTAAGGCAAAATATGCCAAGAAAACGGAAGTAGCAGTTTCCGATACAGTTGGCAAAAGCCTACAGTGGAATTACGACTATATCTTTACTGGTTCGAGCCTCTGGACATACAATCATTGTCCATGGCCTAGTTGGTTAGGGTGTCCGCATATAAAGTGAAAGTCCCGGACTCGAAATCCCGGTTGAGGCTGGAATTTTTTCACTGTTTTGGATTATATATATATATATATATATATATATATATATTTATATATATATATATATATATATATATATATATATATATATATATATATATATATATATATATATATATTTATAACAGTATAGATATATGTTGGTTTAATATAGCAACATTGTCTCGATGTAGCATTATAAACGGTAGCTTTACAGGCTCAATATATTAATATGTAATTGCTATATTGTCTTACTGTGCTTCATTCAAAAATGTATATTCTGATTATACTATATAGTTAATTTTATTACTGTTGGAATTCTTTCCTTTTCGACAACCAGTTTCCTAATGTGATTGAATGAAACTATCTCAGTTAAAAATATCAGATTCTTGGTTACATACAAGAGGCTCTGGTCTATGACTGGCATGCAAGTCAAAGTTTAAACAAGAGCCCAAGGGCACTGTGGTTCCTTGCTTGGGGTATATGACAATACACATAATATTATCAAGCAAGATTAGGCTCAGATAGTCCAAGTAATTGTGGTCCTACATGTTCCCATAAAGTAATCAACACTATAGCCAACACTTTTGTGATCACAAAATGTGATCGGATTTTTGATCAAAAAGCACTTTTGAGATCTAAATATGGCGTCGAAAATGTAAGAAGTATAAGAGACCTACAAGCGTGTCAACAGATATGATAACATTGGTGACCTCAGATGACATGACCTTTAAGTTTCAAAATGTTCCACCACCCCATTCACAACTTGTCCCAAAATATCAACCTTGTCACACCTTGGAACTAGGAGTTATTGCACTAAATGTGTGAAAATTAGCTTTGACCTCATATAACTTCGCACACGAAGGTCACACGGGGGTCAACCCATTGACATTTATGATCAGAAGGTACCTTTAACATCTGAAAATAGCATCGAAACTGTAAAAATCCACAAAACACGAAGAGGTCACCAGAGGTCAAATTGAGGTCAGGGGTTACCCAGATGCGGGTCGACAAATGGATTACATTGAAGCAACTCCCAACCCTAACGGACAATTTGTTCTCAAGTTATCGCAAAAATACTAGTTTCTTATCATTAATTGACCTTTGATGACCTTGTATCACATGACCGTTATGTTTGAAAGTATTCCCCTATACCATTTGCAACTACTCCAAAAATATCAAGCTTGTCACACCTTGGAACTGGAAGTTATTGCATTAAATGTCTGAAAATTAACTTTGACCTCATATAACTTAACATACAAAGGTCACCTTTGATCAACTTATTGACATTTTTGATTGATGAGACCTAAATTAGAGCATCAAACCATACAAATTCAAACATTTTTTTCTTTGCCCATTTGCTACCCCCAAAATACTAGTTTTTTAACATTAATTGACCTTTGGTGACCTCCGATCACATGACCGTTAAGTTTGAAAATATTCCCCTATACCATTTGCAACTTGTCCGAAAATATCAACCATGTCACACCTTGGAACTGGGAGTTGTTGCATTAAATGTCTGAAAATTAACTTTGACCTCGTATAACTTCGCACACGAAGGTCACACGGGTGTAAACCAATTGACATTTTTGATCGGAAGGTACCTTTGATATCCAAATCTAGCATCAAAACCAAACATTTTCTTTTTTGCTCTTTTCCTCCCAAAATAAGCACATTTTTTCTAATGTGACCTTTGACCTTTTGACCTTGGTTTCAGATGTAGTTTTATCTCCTGATTCCAAAAAACAAAACGACAAGTCTGTACAACCATCCTAACTCCGACCGAAAAACTTTGACCCCATATAACTTTGCACATAAAGGTCACACGGGGTCAACCTGATGACTTTTATGATCAGAAGGTACCTTTGACATATGAAAATAGCATCAAAACTGCAAAAATCCCCAAAAACATGTAAAGGTCACCAGAGGTCAAATTGAGGTCAAGGGTCACCCAGATGCGGGTCGACATATGGATTACATTGAGGCAACTCCCAACCCTAACGGACAATTCGTTCTCAAGTTATCGCAAAAATACTAGTTTTTTATCATTAATTGACCTTTGGTGACCTCGGATCACATGACCGTTAAGTTTGAAAATGTTCCCCTAACCAGTTCACAACTTGTCCCAAAATATCAACCTTGTCGCACATTGGCACTGGGAGTTATTGCAGTTTTAATATTTTCGGTTTTTGGACCATAACTGACCTTTGGTGACCTTTGTGGGCACCAAAAACAATAGGGCACACCTTCTCCATATGGCGGATCTATAGTCCAAGTTTGGCCTCAATCCAACATTCCCTTATTGAGATAGAGCGTACCCAAGCAAGTGTCACAGACACACACACAGACACACATACACACACACGCACACACACACACACACACACACGCCAACCTGACTGCATAGGTTCCTTTTGCTAAAGCAAGAAACCAAAAAGGAATTATATTCCAGTTAAAAAATGTTAAAAAGTCAATTAATATGGTCATTCGAGTTCAAACATTTCTCCCATCCTGAAAGTATTTTGCTCTTATAATTTAACTGAAGACTCCTAAAAGTTTGGGAATAAGTTTGGAATGATCGGCAACCTAAACATATCAGATTCCTGGTTACATACAATAGGCCCTGGTCTTTGACTGGCATGCAAGTTAGCGTTTTAAAAAGGTATTATATTCCAGTTAAAAAATGTTAAAAAGTCAATTAATATGGTCATTCGAGTTCAAACATTTCTCCCATCCTGAAAGTATTTTGCTCTTATAATTTAACTGAAGACTCCTAAAAGTTTGGGAATAAGTTTGGAATGATCGGCAACCTAAACATATCAGATTCCTGGTTACATACAATAGGCCCTGGTCTATGACTGGCATGCAAGTCAAAGTTTAAAAAAGGAATTATATTCCAGTTAAAAAATGTTAAAAAGTCAATTAATGTGGTCATTCGAGTTCAAACATTTCTCCCATTCTGAAAGTATTTTGGTCTTACTAAGACAATTTTAACTAAAGATTCCTGAAAGTCTGGGTATTCACTGCAGCCTAGCATCTCCTCTTTGTAATATGAGAATGTCCGCTGGTTCTTTCTCGCGGTGCATAGATGTTATCTTCTCAGACGATGAACACAAACCAAGCTTCTTTAAATCCTGCAGGCACAAATCTAGCCTCTCTCGTGAGAAATCTTCGAACTGGTAGTTCCATACGGCACAACTGAATACGAGGTAGCCTCCTAGATGGAAAAATTGACATATATTTCGAAATAATTTCTGTCAGTTTTTACCTATATAATGAGTGAAACTGATGAGCTGGGTAGCCGGTAACTAACGATTCAAACAATATTGGCCAGTGGCCATCATGGATGCCAGTAGCGATGTCAACAGTGTTAAACTTCTCTCTTATCTGTAGCATGGTGGAAATAAAAAGGAGTTTGATCCACGCGTGAGAAATGTTTGGTAAAATGGATGGTGTGGAGATATAGTGCATATATATTTTGCAACTTTTCAGAAAATGTTGAAGAATTTTCGACTGTTTAGGTTGTATGGCGCCACTGGCGGATCCAGGACCTTTGTTTGGGAGGGGCCAAAGTGGCATTACTAGAGTGATATAGGGGAGGGGTCTAAGGGGAGGGGGTGCCCCCCTCCCCTTTGGAAAATTTTCTATTGCTGAATGCCCTCAGATGCAATTTGGTGCGACAAAAGTGTACAATGGTGATGTTAATTTACTTCTAAATAATGTTTCCCAGGTGTAATTTTCTAAAATATTTATAAAACAAAGTTGGGATCATCTTTCTCAAGAAATTTTATTTCTCATAGGTTATAGATTTCTTACAAGCAGCCTGTTACTGAAAAATGGTGTTAAACTGTTAATCCTCATGCTCATACATTTACATAGCTCCCAACTCTTGAGAAGGCAAATGCTGGTCCATGCCACGAATCGCCGTCCTGGGGGAGGGGTATAAGGGGAGGGGGTCTCCCCCTCCCCTTTTGAATTTTTTTGGAATCCTGGTGATGCCTACATGTAAAATGGTGGCACTTAGAAAGGCTTTTGTCACCCAAAATTTTCTGAGAAATATGCATTTTTTTTGTGTGTAACATCAATAAATTTAATAGTAGGTGATAATTCATTCTTTCCCGTGGCATGAAAATGTTCGCTGCTCGCCCCAATGAAAAGAAATATAGGCTAATTTGAGGTTCAAATGATGCTGTAAAGGAGGTTTTTATACTCTACTATGCTAAATGCTAAGAAATGATGGTTGCTAAGTCAAAATTTGATGCAAATTTTTTTATGCATACTTGACAATTACAATGCGGTTTTTTTCGGACGCTTGTGCTGGTCAGCGGGCTTGGGTGTTAGAATGCGGGTCTAATTCCCGCGAATTACGGGTCAGTTGGGAGCTCTGCATTTAATTTTAAACCAGAAAACGAAAAGTTTTAGACTAGTCCAGGCGCGGCGGAACGGAAAAATTATTGGGGGGCTAATGTGTGGAGACTATCTAAGCGGAGCGCCACCATCGGTTGGCGCGGAGCGTACAAGAAAATTTTAGGTTTTTTTCAAACCCCCAGATGGCCGGAAACGGCGCTTCCTGAGTGTTTTATGCTGCGAATACCTAGCCCTAAAATATGGGTCTCAAGACTGCAATTTCTCAGATTGCACGAGAGTCTGTAAAAACATTGTAATTTGTATATTCGATGGTGTTTTAAGAGAGTAGCTATTACTCGTAGTGTACTTGCAAAGACGTTTTTGAGTGTAGTAAGGGCAGTGGCGGAGCTAGGGGTATTGGTCGGGGGGGGGGGGCGCTTTCAAAACTATCTAAGCGGAGCGCCACCACAGGTTGGCGCGGAGCGTACAGAAAATTTTTGAGTAAAGATACTCCCGAGATTGCAGGAAATGACCAATTCTGGGCCTTGCTAATTTACAGATAAACGGAGAATAAATAGGTGTCATTGCCATTTGGTCGGAAAATTACACCAACAGAATATGACAAATGTCAATAGGTAGACGAGAGCGCAATAAAATAGTCAATAATCGCGAATAAGTAAAAAGTAGTGAAAAGCTAAAAAGGTGCCAGCAGTCCCTTTGAGTCCGTCAGGGGGGGGGGGGGTTATCCGCCCCTGATCGTATGGACGTTCCGCCACTGAGTAAGTGGATGTTGGAGAACTGGCTGAAATGAGGCAAGTCATTGTCCTAAGACAAAGTTGTGTTGCGCTTACCGGTATACTCACACTCACTGCTTCCACTTTTCACGGGGCGTGAAGAAGCGGTTGGGGTGAAAATGTGGTCTATAGCCAGGGGACGGGCCGAGGGTCCCCCAGCATTTACTAACATTATTACACCTATATAGTATACGTGTGCATCGGACAGATCGACAAGTATGCATTGAAAAATGGGCAGATGCACGTTTCGGAGCCTTGGTAAATATTGGGGGGGGGGGCTTATCATGCATTTGCCCCCTCAACTTTTGCATTGGGGGCTAGAGCCCCCCCCCCCCAAGCCCCCCGGTTCCGTCGCCACTGGACTAGTCTACCACTGCTATTCCTCTCGATTTTTTTAATTTCCAATCATATGATTTAGCGGATTCTCGGAAACACTTTTTGGCTCACCTTTGGGGGGGCCATGGCCCCCCTTGGCCCCCCCCTTGGATCCGCCAGTGTATGGCGCATAACTATATGTTAGATATGTGTGTTTGTGATTTTCTCTCTTCCAGTAAGAGACTGGGAGGGACTGTCCCCTGATTTTATTCTGGGATGGGGAGTGGGTGGGAACTATAGGACGGGCTTTACTATACTTGATTGCGGCCTTGGGGTTGGGATATTTTGAAAGACATTTAAGCTATATCTAAGTTGACATGTGCAAATCAATGAAATCTTCAACAAGATGCTTAGATTTTATTCATCTTTTCGAAACTAAATATAACCTCTGAACTATCCCTTTAGGTATAGGCTATACTTAAAACCCTTATGCAATAACACAGTTTATGACGCCATATCAATTAGTCTACCACACGTTTAACTAAGACCCATGTCTTCGTACATTCCAGTTTATCCAGAGGGTAATTCCCTGCACGTTAATCTCAGATAATGTTTGTATATTATGGTTCATACCATCCGTTCTTTAGTTAGTCAAGATTTTGTTACGTTATAGACGAAATCTGTGAAGCTGGGATCAATACAACTGATACATATGGGATATTCATGGATAAAGTCAGGGTTATACATATTCATGTTAAAGTCAGGGTAATGCATATGCATGACAAAGCCAGGATAATACTTCCATATAGGATATTTTTTTACAGCATGTATAGTCCGTGTCACAACCAGGAGTATTTCAAAGACTATTGAAAAAGTGGTCCATTAATTCAAATTCACTTGGTGTATAGTGTAACTTGAAAGGTATATTTCGGCCTTTCCACAAGTATGCCTTTTTGTTAGGTCATAATAAGTTTTAATTGCCTCCCATGCAGGCCGATGCAATCATAGGTAAACGTATGCAGTGCTTGGTTCAACTGCACAGCAAATAACACAGAACGAATAGTGAAAGTTAATTAGTTAAATGAACGGTAGCGTAGTAAACAACCTCATAAACATTATTTATATACTGCAATGAAATGTTGTTGTTATTTGTATATAGAAACACACATTATACCGTTACAAATTGCCGGAATTTGTCATGGGATGCTACAACCATATAAATTCATATACCTTCATATATGGTGGCAAAAGGAGTTTACGGTTCAGGGTAAGAAATAGTACGCAAGGTTCAACTATAAAGTGCAAGCTTGTACTACAACTAAACACAAACCCACAGTACATGGATGATATAGGCATATTGTATTACGTTGGGTTATGGAGCTCACTGCACCATTCGCTATGTAGGGCGGGAGGTAATGGAAAGATTGATAAATTCGAATAAATAAATTAATAAATAACATTGTTACACATTTGTTTTATTTTGGTATAAGCCTGGATTACTAACACATCGGTAGTGGACTAAAATTAGCATGTAGACACGTGACAGGACGAAACCATTAATCGACTACATAATTAACATAAACGTAAGTTGAGCGTTCATCGATGTATATGGCTATGTTAGAACCGTCAGGTTATATCCCATCACCTCCCCACGGTATACTAATGCAAGCTGGTTTCTTACCTGGTTTGACAGTTCTTAACATTGTCTGAATATTGTCAAAGGTCAAGTGACCCTTTGCTACCGATCCACCACAGCTAGCGGCATCGTAAGTTGCTGTTGAAGATGAGAAAAATTGAGTTTTGTTCAGATTGCCAAAATGAAAATTATGCAGAGGAAGAAACGTGAAGCAATACGATATTGACAGCGATTAAGTCGATTGTAAAGTCGTCCTGCAGTCTACAGGCTGAGAAGTTTAATTCTGTAGTTTAAGCATTCCTCAATGCCTTGCGAATAATTTTGGTGAGTCAGAACTTATAGTAACCTATTGAGAAGTGTTTCTGAAAATTTGCTAAACTACAAAACGTATATCTACGTTGTCCGTTACGGTCAGAGCATTCCACATGGAAAGGGTTTGAAGGGGGAAAGGTTGCCAGGGTTTGGAAATACTCCTTGCTCCTGACAGAAATATTAATATTTAGACAACATGGTTTAAGTTTAGATATTTTTTAATATATTCTAATATTTTCGTTTGTTTTTTGTAGCCGTTACGGTTTCTTTTGTGGTATGAAGTGAAACTTTGTTCATACAAAGTTCAAAGCCCGTATTCTATAGGTCCACTGTCTTGGATTCTATATAGGTCCTTTTGCTATCCCCCACCCCTCCCACCCCCCCCCCAAACAAACCAAAAAAACTATCTGTCTTCTATGACTTGACACTTGAGCAAATGCCATTCGCACGATACCGCAAAGTCAACTACCAATGATCGATTTTTAAATATTTACTAAAACTGTGTCACATTTGAACCAAATATGCTGATATGGTGTGTAACAATGATCATAGAAAAACCTATATTACAGCCTATGGCATAGTTTTTAAATTTAAAATAAAGAAGCACTCTCTCGTCATTAAGTTGCCCATATGAAACTCACCGTCCGCTATTTGTGGAATTCTTTCACGCCCTATCATATGATGGAAGTAATTCTTGTAAATATTTTTCTCTTTGGCTAAGTTTGACATCGATAATGAGCCATCTATACCATCAATATCAGTGAAGCCTCTCTCCCGAAGCTGAAAATGAGAAAAATATACCATTTTTTTCTTGTTGAAAAAATTAAAACAGAATATAAATTCTGATGAGAAAAAAAACACAACAATTGATCATTTTAAGTAAATAGACTATTTATTCTCTACAAAGCATATAATGAAGTTCGTCAAAATTATTTAATGAACTTGACTAAATGCATTATAAAAATAATTGTATCAAATCCGCATTGCCCCTTTTGACAACGAACGAGCGAGATTAAAGTGATATTCAGATGGATGAACTTGATGGCTTAATAAACATGCAGTTAATTTCCTGCATCTTCAGGTCAAAACCACCTCCCCATAGCATTTTATATCGCGAATATTATATATTTGTTTTTCATTTTGAATTTGGTGGTATTAGTTGTCAATGTATCTGGCAACAGAAAATTGAATGACGTCATCACAGCAATTCAGCTGCAAAACGTTTTTCTTTTTCTTTATCATATTTAACTCTGATTTATTCACTGAAGGAACTGAACTATGTAAAACAAAAATAACATTTGATGAAATCGTGTGTTGTCACGGATGGCTGTTGCTGCACCCTCTCCAAAAATGCCCATATTTTGGGTATGATTGGAACACTATGAAATAAGCATATTCTGAACAATTTAAGTTGTATTGCTTGACAATTAGCCGATTTGTCATACTTTGAAATTCCGCAATTTGTCGCCACCGTGGTATATTTGCATTTTCTTGATTTGCTTTTGAGGTCTCATTTCTCAGCAATTAAACATCCTACTATTCTGTTCTATTACAGATGCCGATATAGTCTACCCCATAAAACAGGAATATAAAAAGTTACTAGACATAAAGACCTCTGAAAGAATCAAGCACCCTGAAGCAATGGCTTAGGAGCAATTTATCACTAAAAATAGCATGCACATTTGTTAGTGAAAAATACAAAAATCTAATATTCTGACCCTTTTTAAGTTGACCTAACTCCACAAGACAATGTTTTTGTAGCCTAACTTTTATATTCCTGTTTTATGTGATAGACTCTATAGCTATCTGTTTGGCTAAAAAGACATCGGACATTCTTGCTTTACAAGAAATACTGCCTTCTATTTGACTGTTCAACCTGGTTTTTTACACAGTTAAACATGTAACTTAATTCATACCAAAAGACCAAGTTTGCCAGTTCCTGCTGCAATATCCAGAATTCTTGCGTCCTTGTTTTGTATGAGGTCACTCAATATTTTCACAACAACTTTATGGTACTGAAAGCTGGCGTTGTCAAATTGCTGCATAGGAAGAAAGTGAGAGTGCAAAGAATTTCGAGAAAATTTAAAACTTTTATTAATTAGCTATCTACCATTCATTCTTTAGCCTCGGACAGCCACTGGTCTTACTGGTTGGTTGTCCGAACCGCAAATTTGATTGTCCAAAAAAATGCACCAATATAACAAATGCAAAATGACCGATATGTTCCTTGTAGAAGAGATGGGTTGGTTTTTGGGTATATAGAACACCAGCTTTGGGCCAGAAAAACTCCCCTTTGAGTGGATCGTATAGGCCTACCATTTTTTGAAATTTTATTTCAGCATCTCCAAAGTGATGGAGGATAAAACCAATATACCATGGGGGTGGGGTGGTGGGGTGTGGTGGGGTGGGTGGGGTGGGGTGGGGTGGGGGTATTTAGTTACAATGGAAACTGAATTTGATATAACTCCCTCCAAAGTTGTCTTGTTATTTTGTATCACTGTATCTGTATCCATTTCATGACACAACGTGTTCTCGCAGCAGGTATTTACCTGCTTGCAGCAGGAATAGTATATACGTCTACCCAACATGAAAACCTGCAGACGTTGTTTGCTTTAGATCCCATGGGAGTAAAATGAATCGCACGTATGACTTTCTCAATACTTAAACTGACTTTCAAAAACAATAAAGTACTAAGTACTAAAATTTGGCTGAACTGTGAAAGTTTTGTGACAAATATCTAATAATATCTTTAAAAAAATATCTATGATATGTTAACGACTACTTGTGACCTGTGTTGACGAGAGAGAACCCACCGATCAACATAAACCAGATTTCACAGTATTTGAGAACATGAGAACAAATATTTAAATGACTGCAAATGACAGTGCTAGTTGTTAAAACTATAATGGAAACGGCATAAAAACGGTAACATTTTGATAGCATTTCGAACATTTTTTTTCTCCATTATAAGAACTAGACCACGCCTCGATGCGAGTTTAGTAATGAATATGCAACGCTAAACAGCGACGGTCAGCCAATCCTCACGTGACAGTATTTCTCAAGAGAACCATTTTGTACACAGTTTAACAGTCGAGCATGATACAGCCCGATGAATGACGTATCTTGTGGACCGTGAAAACCCTATGGATAGGGTTAACCCTAACCCGAGAAATACTACATCACATTATCGTACTTCTTGAGGCAATGCAACTTGCCACATTATAAGTTTATAACTGTCTTGAGAGATGGAAAAAGCTTGAAGTCTTGGTGCGACGGTGTCATCTGTGCTACACTACATGCATACTACTCAAGTTTTAGATTCCAAAATTTGGGTTAAAATATTTAATTGTAAGCCACCCATCATAAAGTTGTAATCCATAAACCTTTGCGGGCTTCTCGTAAAAATAACTGCCCCGTGCCATGGACTGTATTTCGTTATTTTGCTCCATGGTAATGCATTGGTAAGGTATGCAAACTGTACAGTTACAATATACACTAATCATGCTAGATTGTAGTACTGTACTGTACTAGTAGTGATACTGGTTCTTTTCTTCTTGACTTAATTCTTCCTCTATATACGTTAGGTTTTATCACTGGACAGCTATATATATATGTTTTTAATATCATAGGACTTTAGAACCGAGATTATTGCCGAATTAAATATACAATAAAAAGTTGATGGTTTACAGTCTTGTATGAGGCTAATGCCTCCTCACATGACTTTACAACTTAACCCCTGGTCATTGGTAACTTGTCACACCCACACACCAAAGTGTGCACAATTCGATCAATCTCTCCTGGGGCACCACAGTGCACCACAACCACGTGTCCCCCGGGGCACTTCCCATAGGGTGCAGCCACAAACCGGCGCACGCAACTATATTTACAAGTTACCTCGCAGGTCCCCATTTATACACCTGGGTGAAGAGAGGCAATGGAGATAAAGCGCCTTGCCCAAGGACACAACGCAATGATCTGGCCAGGGCTCGAACCTGTAATCCTTAGATCACAAGTCCACTGCCTTAACCACTTGACCACAACGCCCTCACTAAAGATGGAAAGTCAGTGTTCCTTCGATCAGCTTCATCGAAAGTCAGTTGGAACTTGAACTAACTGTTGGTAGGTTTTAGTATAATAGCCTAGTCATTGACCTAGTTCTCACAAAGTTAGGCTAGGCCTAGTCAGAGAGAGATTGATACAGAGATACATGATACCAAGTGTACTATTATTTGTGAGCATAGGCTAGGTTTAAAAATATTACTGTTGCTAGTCACATCGACGATCAGCTGTTCTTCGAGAAATGAGAGCTTCGTTGGTACTGAATATGCATTACAGTGCGTTCTCTCATTTGACCTGTTTAAATCAAAAGGCATCGCGTAACA
This sequence comes from Apostichopus japonicus, assembly GCF_037975245.1. NCBI lineage: Eukaryota > Metazoa > Echinodermata > Holothuroidea > Aspidochirotida > Stichopodidae > Apostichopus > Apostichopus japonicus. The sequence goes on from NC_092583.1 coordinate 3,729,579, forward strand.
ATATACACGAATGAAATCTGACTTCAGCAGATTTTTTTTTATACTTTCTATCTTTAATTTCTTAAGTAATGAATCGTTTTTGGCCAAATTACCTCTGTGAAACCTTCTCATTTTTCATGGTTTGTCAGATAAGCAGCTTAAACGAAGTTCCATCATTTGAAATTGAACAGTTTTATATATTATCTTTTTTTTCCGGAACGCACGGAATCACTTTTAAGAATGTGGATCCATGCACGTGCCAAGTGTAAATAAGTGCACCTAGTTTTACTTTTGGAGCTATAGTAAATACAACAGTTTCACAAGTTACACAAGACATTCATCCTTGGCGGAAAACGACTGGAGCTCCTTGTACACAATAAGGTGGAACTACACACAAAGTGTGGTGTTAATTCCAGCTAAACTTCTAGTGTTATCGTGTTTGCAAGTTTTTCAGACTTTGACCACTGTTGATCTAAGTGACATTTGGCCTCCGCAGTAAACCATTAGGTTCTTTTACTCACCAAGTTGTATCTACATATAAAGTATGGACTGATTCCGAGCTTCACTTTGTGAGTTCTCGTGTTTGCAAAATTTTCAGACTTTGACCACTGTTGACCTAAGTGACATTTGGCCTCCGCAGTAAACGTTAAGGTTCTTGTACTCACCAAGTTGGATCTACATATAAAGTATGGACTGATTCCAATCTTTACTTTGTGAGTTCTCATGTTCGCAAGGCTTTCAGTGTTTGACATATGTTGACCTCAAATAACCTTTGACCTCCACCAATGTCAATAGTGTTCTTGTGCTCATCAAGAGAGATCTACATACCGTACATGAACTTCATTCAGCCACTTGTAACCACCAATAATGATAAGTATAAGCTCGGGCATATATCGTTTTATTGAAATATCCATCTTGGATGTAACGGCGTTCAAATAAGTCAAAGCTATGAAGCACTTATGTTATGATACCCTTTTATTACAGTTGACTTATTGCGTAATCTTTGGCATTCTGTACGCACACCAGTGTCGTAACTATTGTATACCGGTGCGGAGGGTGCGACCTCCTGGAGGAAGGGCCGTGAAATAGTTACGGAAAAAATAAATACCCATCAGCTGAAGCCGGCCGGAAGCCAAGATGGGAAATCAATCCAAGTACTGTCCTCGACAGAGAAAACCTGAAAGTGCCTTATATGGGCGTCTATAGAGGTGCGAAATGTCAAATGTTGCTAATCCAAGCCCAAACCATGGTTAGGTTTGTATGAATACCTCATCTCCTTGCGGTGTATGTGTGTGTGTGTGTGTTTCTTTTTTTTCTTTTTCTTTTTTTTTTTTTGGGGGGGGGGGGGTTCATTAGCGTAATGTATTGTCACTCCTTGTTGTGCCACGGAAGCACAAAACACAAATCTAAACAAAATACGCTGATTGTTTGAAATATGAACTATTTTGTAAACATGCAGAACCTGACACATTTTGGGACCATCGTGTGCGCGACATTTGACAACAAAAACATGTTATATTTACTTCCCCAGCAAATCAGCAAACAACCATATTTCCATTTTTTCACAACGATTGACGAAACATATAGTCACATCAGGTGACCATTTTGGTGTATGTCACAAGGTCCCCCTAAACAAGGCCATTGGAACAGGTGCAGGTCTAACACATAGAATCGATAAAAGAAGCGATACGAGTTTTAAACACAAAAATTTACTTTATTATACGAAGCCATAAGATACTTGAGGCCTCTTACAATAATATTTAGAATACAAGTGAATAATAATAATACGAAGATTGATTCGTCCCTATACTGTATTGGCTACAGGTTAAGCTCGAAACGGCTTTCTATCCATGTTCCACGATAACGTTCATAGTTCAAGTCTCAAAGTGCATTGATTTAGTCCTCAAATATCACCGTCTTGGTTTTTATCAAAGTACAACGTTTTAAGTTCTCGTTCAAGCAAACCAGTTTTTTTGTTTTCCAAATATTACCTTTCTGCATTCTTGTATCACTAAACTTCCATAAACAGCTAGCTCACTAGCTCGGTATAGTATCCTCGCTAATTATCGAAAATATATAATAGGGGCTTCTCAAACCTCCCGATATCACTTTTCTGCTTCCCGAGCAGTCAAAGAACATTGCATGTCGTGTCTGCTTATTTTTGGACCCAGCTCTATCTCATGCCGCCAAGTTACATCCTAAGTTATCTATGCCTCTCAAGCAGTCGAAAGGAACATCGCATAGATAGAAACTTTATTGTCCATTTCAGAAAACAGAAAACGGAAATTATTTCCCGTCGACAGTAAACATAAAACAGTAGTGAATACAAACACAACCATACAATAAACAAACTATTAGTGAACAACTACGAGAATAAAACTAAATAAGCAGAACCAGAACAGTAACAGAGGCAGCACAGAGGGCTGCAAGTGACAGATCACACACTGTGGCCAAATCGCTTTGCAGGCGAGTTAAACAAGTGTATTGCCTCAGGTAAGAAAGAATTACGGAACCTGGACGTTTTAGTATTGGGCACTTGTAATCGTATCCCGGATCTGTCGAACATGATAAGACTATGAAAAGGGTGTGTGTGATCTTCTTTTATATTATTTAGTTTCTTCATCAGACTCTCTTCATATATGGATGAGAGTGACGGAAGGCTTGAACCAATGCAGCGTTCAGCTAACTTCCGAACACGTTCCAGCTCTGCCCTGTACTTCTTCGGCGTACTGCCAAAGAAACATATAATACTAGACGTTATGACACTTTGGATGATTGACTGGTAGAATAATTTCATGGTGGTATAATTAAATCTGCATTGTTTTAATTTTCTAAGGAAATAAAGTCGTTGGCAGGCTTTACCCTTAACAGCTTTTGTGTGAACATTCCAATTAAGTTTATTATCAATATACGTTCCCAGGTACTTGTAGCTTTCTGCCCTCTCAACTACTTTGCCATCAATTATGACATGATCATGGACAATATTGCCTTTCCAAAAATCAAACACTAGTTCCTTAGTTTTATTTATATTTAACATCAGACTGTTACTTTTACACCAACCAACAAATTTCTGTACTTCACTAACAAAGGCAGAGGTTTCATTATTATAAAGAAGACCAGTCAGCACGGTATCATCAGCATATTTGATAATATTGCATTGGTCACTCGATATTTGACAATCATTTGTGTACAAGCAGAACAGCACTGGTGAGAGCACACATCCTTGGGGTGCACCCGTACTAATGACACACTGGTCAGATCTGAAATCACCCATTCTAACCATCTGAGGTCTACAACGCATATAATTGAGGACACAGAGTATACGATGTTATAGTTCACTTGCATGTCTAACAGTTTTTGTACTAATATATTGGGCTTAATAGTGTTAAATGCACTCGAGAAGTCAATGAAGATTGACCTCACAGACGTTTTGGGTTGGTCTAAGTGCTTCAAGACCCCATGCAGGTAAACAAGTATAGCGTCATCTACACCTCTTTTGCTTTGGTAGGCAAACTGATTTTCATATATAACAACACCTTTTTCAGCTAGAAGAAGTTTTAGTACCACCCTTTCCAGACATTTCATGATATTTGACGTGAGTGATATCGGACGGTAGTCATTTAAACATAGACCACTTTTGTTTTAGGAACCGGGGTTATGATTGACGTTTTCCATATCTCGGGAATAACGCCCTCATCAAGTGTTCTTTGGAAGATCGGAGTGAACACTGGTGCTAGCTGAGAGCTACATGTTTTTATTAACATATTTTGAACAACCTGATTTGTCGAACAAAATCACGTTGTTAACGATATTTACATGATAGTTGATACAACTCCGAGGACGTTATTTACATTTATATTGTTAATGTCATATTTGAATAATTGTTTTATCACAGAAAGTTATGAGTTGAGACAATCTATGAATTTTGCGGGAAGCTACCACAACATCTCTGATACTGAAAAGGACTTTAAATCTCACAGTATGTTATGTTCTCTCCCTTTTGAGAGTTGATAATGTAAAATGTGCATTTATATCACAGTTATTTCTTCGTTGCAAACTTGCGTAAATTTTTGCGGTCCCTTTGACCACGTGCTTCAAGTCATGATTCTGGTGCAACACTAATTCGTGTGCATAAACTACTGCAGTTATACATCGTCAAAAGTAGTCATTGAAGTTTCGACATTGCGTAAAAATGTTATTTAAATACTATAATTTTCGTGGAGTTGGTTGTTTCCAAATACTGAAAAGCATCCAGGGTAAATGTTGGATCAGTTGCTCTATGGTTGGATGTAGTCTGCGCTTCGTGAGTAACAAGAGGGGCACAGTATTGAAGTACGTAGGCAATATGACTCACAGAACTAGTTTACTAAACCCGCCAAGCAAGTTCATTCGTAACACCAATCCAGTTCGGAGTTTCGATTTGCGAAAGGGATTGTGTTGTAAATGGAATATACACAAACCTCGCTCAGCATTTTAGACCAAAAAACCCGCTAACATGTTATGCAAGAAACGAATTATCCAAGATACACTCCGGAGTTTTGACTAAGGCTATGTGTTGTAGGTAAGGTGATATGATCTTTTCTCCACAAATTTTCAGGATATGCGCATGTGCAGTTGAAACTCCGAAGTTTGAACAGCCCTAATACAAATTGCGTGGAATTTAGCGAGATATGCACACTACATTTGCGGGGATATTTGAAGAGTTGGGGTTGCTGGTGAAATCGCTGCAGGTCAAAGCATCGAGGTACTATATACGGAGTTGGAGAGGAGGAAAGAGTGGCAGGGCAGGCGAAATGAAGGTCGGACGGCCGCCCTTGTAAAACGGCGAAGCTAGGGCACTGGATGGCATCCGCCATATATATATATTGTGTAGAGCGTTCACAAAGTACAGGCAGTGATAAGATCGCATCTTCTCAACTATAAACACTAGAAAAAGTATAGGTTGGTGTTCGATCGGGACGAAAACATTTATCTTTAGTAATATTACTGTCATTCGTTTTACTTGATTGCCGACATTCACAACATACCCATGACATCATGTAATGGTTCAATAATTCAATTTTAAGTACAGTATTTTATGCTGGCATTTTGTCTCGACACTCGCTTTACTTGATTACCGACATTCCCAGATTATCTCTACACATTGTTGGAGGGGCTCAATGAAATCAGTTTAAAAGTGCAGTATTTTTATGCTGGTACTTTGTCTAGACACTCGACGTTGTACCTGATTTCCGACATTCACAGCGTATATGATAGCCTATAAGTATAACATTATAACATTTTAAAAGTTGTTTACCGTGCAGCCTCCTATTCGTATGAGTTGTACTAACGCACATGTTATCTGATAGGCTGGCTGTGGGAGATACGGTAGCTTATAAAACAAGGTTTCCACAAGTTTGCGTTTGGTGACTCCAAATGGACTTGGACCTCCAAGACCCCTATTGTTTTTGGTGCAGGTGTGTATAGCCACGTACAGTAGACTGACCTGTGTTTATCATGCCGTAGTGTTAATGTATCAAAATGGTGGTTCGGGCCATTTCTATAGTAATAGCTAGTTCTGCTTATACTAACACCTTTCTAGTGTACTGAAGTCATCGAAACCTCAATGCATTTTGCATTCTGGTTTACATTACGAGGTTGAGCAATTTTGAACAGCGCCAATAGCAACAACGTAAGTTTAGACAACGACGTATGTTTAGACAACGGAAGTTAAAATAACAACGTGAGTTTGAGCAACAACGTGGTAAAACAGCAGCAACAACTTTAGTTTAGACTGCAACAAACTTAGTTTAGACAACGAAATATGGTTGCCCTTTTCGCGTTCCATACTGAAGCGCTCCTTGCCAAAATTTTTGCTGGTTGCCTACATACCTCAGGCTCAAAGACTTCTAAGAATCGGCAAGTGCTGATTGGCTATAGGGCTCTCATGCTTACAGTTCAACAGTTAATAACAACTCCCAGTCCTGCTTTAATTCCACTAACAGCCTCTGCAGAGCTTAACCACAAATGTAAACAAACACTGCAGAGACTGGGAGACAAATTAAAGGAGCTTTGGCAAAAGGTGAAGGCTCAGATTTTTTTAAACAATGGGCATTAATTGTAATTAATTAACTTTTGACCAAAAATTATTAGGCATCATCTTATTCATACACAATCCAACAATCTTCAGTTCAACTTTGAATATGATCCATCAAAATCTTGAGGAGATTGAGATATTTGAAAATATTACAAAGAATGACCCCTGATGACCCCCTAAATGACATTTGACCTCAATTTTCCGAACACCCCTCATAACCCTCACCCCGAGGAACGTTGTGACCAAGTTTCATTATAACTGGCCATACACTGTACGAACAGGAGCAATTTGAAAATATAGGGCCGCGGCCCGGGCCACAAAAGACCTCTAGTTGATCTTTGATCTCAAATTCATGAACACCCTGAAGGTAAAACTTCCATAGTACTATCGTGACAAACCCTCAACATTGTACCATGGAATCTGTAGGAGAAGAAGCATTTTGCGTATTTCCACAAAATGGCCCATTACGGCCCACAGGTGACCATTGACCCCAAATTTCGGACCATCTCTGATGGCCCTATACCCAATGGTCCTTGTGTCCAAGTTTCATGAAATTCCATTAAATACTGTGTGAGTAGGAGCGGTTTTACCAATTGTTGACGGATAGAGTGATAGAGTAATAGACGCCGCACTGTAACAATAGCTCACACCAGCATGCTGGTATGAGCTAAAAATGGAGTTGTCGGTGTAAGGGGTAGGGTGAGGCGCACGTCCCCTCTGTAATCTTCGATCTGTCACTGGTTACCCTGTGTATATAATAGGGATCAGCGCTGTAATTATGACTGTTCCTCTTTCTCTTCCCGAGGTCTTGGCGTTTATCTTCTACTTCCTCCTTTTCTCCTTTTTCTCTCTTTCTTCTTTTTCTTTTCCCTTCCTTCCTTCCTCTCCTCCTTTTCTCTTTTCTCCCTCTTTTCCCCTTTTTTCTTCTCTTTTTTCTCTCCTCTTTTCCTTACCCGGGGGGCGCGCGCCCCCAACGCCCCCCCCTGGATACGCGCCTGCACATATCCAGTGTAGTGTTATTCGTTGTAGGCAGATCAATGTATTGTGTATAAGTAGGCAGTAGATCGTCAATCTTGCAGTGATTAAAGTCCCCCATTATCATATTAACAGCATCGGGGTGGGAATTTTCAATGCGATTAATCGTTGCTTTCAATTGATTACGAGCATCGTCAGCATTCGCTTTCGGGTGGATATACACAGCCGTAACTAAGATCTGTGTGAATTCCCTTGGTAGATAAAATGGCCGAAGACCGATTGTCAAACTTTCAATGTCAGGGGTGCATATTTTCTGTTTTACAGACAAGTTGTTACACCAGCTATCATTAATGAAAAAACACAGACCCCCTCCTCTTGATTTTCTTGATTCGGTAGTACGGTCTCCACGAACAAGTGTATGCTTTGGGATGTCAACGATTCTGTCAGGCACACTTTCTGAAAGCCATGTTTCTGTAAAACACATAAAGCTGGCCTCCCGGTATTCATTGAAGTATCGAGTACATACCTTCAGCTCGTCCACTTTATTTTGTATAGATCTTACGTTCCCAAATATTACTGTTGGTAGTGACGTTTTGTGCCCCTACGCCTGTTCCTCTTCCGTACTCCACCACTTCTACCTCGCCTACGTCCCTTTATCTCCCCAGGGTATTGCTGATAGTCAGCCGGCTTTGGGCCTAGGCCATTGTGGCGTAACTGGTACAGTGCAGTTCGTGAGTAGACGATAGGCCTAGTTACACGATCATCACTACCGACACATCCATAAATTAGTAGAAACAACAGAAACACAAGAAATAACCACGTAAAACGACACTCAGCATGTTTTGCTTGAAACATGTTAGACATATATCACAAGACGGATAGTCAAATCAGAAAAAAACAACGACAAAACAGGAAGAACTGTCGAACGGTAGTCGCCACTGAGCAGCGCCTCAAGTTTCCCTGCAAATGTTTGACCTAATTTTCAGGTCACAAGTTACCACCAGGTCAAGGCTCCAATCCAAAACCTGGTTCACTCAAAAAGTTGACTTTCACTCCAAAATATTTACTGTGCTGGTCCCCGACCAAATCGTCTCCCAATATCTACAGCGGGACGTCTCAGAGCGAAGTGATTGTCTCCTAATTTTTCACAGAGGCAACATTCCAAACACCGCCCAAGGAATTTAAAGTTATGACCACTAGCACTAGGTCTATTGTTATACATATACAAATATGCAAATGCGATACTGCAGTTGCATAATAAGAGATTCCTTAAATAGTTCATCTAAGAGTTTTATTTTGATCGACCCCCTGACAGTGTATACTACAGTCATTTAATTGTGAAATTTATGGAACTTTCCATCCATTTCATAGTTTTGATTCGTCTGTGCGCTGTTACAAATAGTTATAGACTAAGTGTATACTTCTCTATAGAAATCCATGTAACCTTTTTTCCCCATAGAGGATGACGATCTAAATTGTTGCCTCGTCACTGGGCATAACTACTATACCTTTAACTCAATAAGGAGGACACATATACATTTGCCTTGCTTATACCTCGTTCCCACCAACGCGGTCTTGCTTTAAACAAGCATAGGTAGAATAAAATTGTAACCGCAGATAAGCCCTGCAATTTGAACCCGCGTTTCAACGAGTTAACTCCGGGCATAGCGGCAGGCTTGGAAAACCTTGGAAAACGTCCGAACCAGGTTATTGCAATAGAGAAAACGAGCAGCGATCGACAGCTATGCAGTGAGTCCACTGTCCTTTCGACACGTACATATACAGTGGCGTAGGAAGGTACTTTTGAGTGGGGGGGCTGAAGACTGATGGCCGGCCTGGGGGAGGGGTCTAAGGGAGGGGGTGTCCCCCTCCCCTTTGGAATTTTTTTTGCATTTCCAGGTGGCCTCAGATGCAATTTGGTGCAATATAGCACACTTCAACTCCCACTCCATTTTGTAAAGCCCCCCGGTTCCTACGCCCTTGTACATATACCATCCAAGCGGCGCACACACGCTATTTTCTACCGGGGCTTTCCCGATACGGCCAACGTTTACCACCTTTGAAAAAGTCAATGGGCAGGGAAATCATTGTTCGTATCTGAAGCACAATATTTTGCGTGTTACGACTTTTCGCGGGGGTTAAGTAAAAGAAATCTTTCATAGTTTCCTAAATGAAATCAAATAACATGGAAAACCTAAATATAATCATATTATTCTATCAGATATGCCGACTTTGTGTGCGTACAATTGTATTCTGAATTATCTCTTACAGAGGTCGGTCTCCCATGAGATCATCAAATTCATCACTGATGAGTGTCAGTGTTTAACTTCACCTTGCCGTGGAAACACCGTCTGCAGCGGTTCTCCCGGCTCCTGTATAGGCTTAGTGTTATACTGTTAGATTAATATTCGGTGCTTTCCTTCCTGGAATGCAGATTGTCTATATGTTTATATACTATTACGTAATCCTGGCGTACTTAGTACTTGTATTCTGAATTGTAACTCAACGTACTACGTGCTGATGTGTATGCAACTAGACGATTCATACATAGTTAACATACGGTACTTTAAGACACCACATAAATGATCAGGTCAAATATACGATAACATAATGTTCACCTCTTCTCAATTGTATCCGAATTGCGTTAATGTCGATACATGGTCAAATCCGATAGTATTGATTGCTTTGTTTTATCTTATTTTTTATCTTAATATCGTATAAGTTGTCTTTGTATATAAGCTTTAATACGACAGGCTGCAAAATAGACATATGTATATTTATACTTACGTCGTCATAGAGTGTTGCTTCTTTGTCATACCATTCAATAACTGATACACCAGAAGAATCTTTCGCCATTCGATTAATCAAATCTGATCTTTTTTCAAGATATCGGTCCAATTGGAGATCTTCTGTTGCTTTGTGCTCCATAGCGGTTTCCATTATTATTTTCCTTCTCGATGACGTTAACCTTCTATAGTGATATACATTGGACATGTACACCCGGCAACAACGACGTGTGCTTCCTAACTTTATGTCTAAATATCTATCATGCTCGCTGATAATAGTTACGGAGGCCCGCAAGTGACATATGGAGACTTATTTGCATGAAAGTATTTTGGGTTGATACCAAATTGTATATTATTCTTTTTCACTCCAGGTAATTATCTTGTATTTTCGTGATCCCTTGCTTAAGCGAAGTTTACTGTACATTAATCACCAGTAAAAAAAATATCTCTATATATCGTAAGTTTGGCAGATTTCCTAGAAGTAATTTTCCTATTGTTTACAATTTATACTGACGAAATACGTTCAGACTTCCATTGCTCTGTAGTTAACATACATGCTGATGACACTGCCTTGTATCGTAGTATCTCTAAATGTAAACATCGACAAAATCAACGCGATTATCTAGGCTTTATTACAAAATTTGTTAATACGTGTGACGAAATGATATTTGAAAATATTAATATCAAACATGAAAGTTTTATAGAAACAAAAGTGTAGAAAACAAAGATTCACTGTTCATGTGTTCAGCGTACTCCTCACACAATGTATGCACAATGTATGAGTCTGCATCGACGATAAGTTAACATGTTTCAAAGGTCTCAGCTAAATAATATCATATTGTGTTCACATTAACCTATATTGCCACCCCCCCCCTCCCCCAATTTCATATTGAATCATATACGGTCTTTAATGCACCCATCCTAACGCATATCACCTATGCAGTCCCAGGTTTGGTTACAAACAGGAAGAGAATTAAGAGTTTTCTAAAATATTGTGCAAATTTATTTTGTTTAAAATAAGATATTCACAGATTTTCCGAAAATATATTTGCCTGTTAAGATCATCCTCTACATCGTGAATTGACTTCTCTAAAGGTGTAATAAGACAAAACTACAATCTACGAAATCCTGCAATCGCTCCAAGTATTAGAATCACACTCTTTTTTAGATATTCCTCTATTCATAGAGTTGCACTTGTAATTCAAAATGAAGATTTGAATCCTTTATTATAATCCTTTGAAGTATTTTAATATTCATAACTACTATTTTCTCTTAAAACTGTCTCTCTTCTAATCATTCTTAAATTAATTATCATTTTATTCTCATATGTATATATAATTGATACTTTTGGATGCATTTTATGTAATTTATACTTGCATAAAGGAATTGAATATGGATTTAGAAGGTCTGGGAGGGTTCATCACAGGGGTATGGTTAAGATTAAGGTTGCAATGAGTGACGGTTATGGTTAAGGTTAATCTATCTTATACAATGAGTGCATCGTTGGGAGGTTGTCGCCCGTGTCCACCCCACATGTTCTGTCGAGGCTATACCTTAAACAAATAATTCTCGAAAAAAAAAAATCTTCCGATAAAGGGACAGAAAAACTGGAGTAAATATGAAATAACAAAAACAAAAGAAAAAATCTTCAAATGTCAATTCGGTGACTCCGTAAGAAATTATATGAGCAGAGAAGCCCACGTAACTTATGAATGTACAATGCATAGCAGTAAGTTAAGTGAAAAGCGTATATAATCTTGATTGCATGCATGCTTGTCAATAAAAAAATGTACTGGTATTTATTGATATACAGCTTGTTGTATTTGTATATATCTCACAACACACAAAATCAGATAGTATATGCCATGTGACCTTATAAGCGTAAATTAATCATAATAAAAAAGCCTTCCATGATTTGTGTCCCTGCAAAGGGTTCATTACAATTGACAAACAAACAGTTTCAAGTCTGTACAGTAAAGCCATATAGATATATAGCAATCTAGCAGCAGATGTACACAACAAAAGTCCGTAAGTGTATTTAATTTACATAACGAACGGCATGGAATTTTTTTTTTGAGGGTGGGGGGCGGGGGCTATTTATTTTGCTAATTATAACACCAGTTAATTGTATCCTTTTTCGTGCTAGATTGACAATACGGTTACAGTCTCGATATAAGGGGATTTGGGTTTAAGTGTGGATCAATTTGTTTAAGTTTTCGTGCACATGGCTCTATTTTGGGTGACTTTTCTAAGCTAGCATTGATTTTGACGGTAATTGTATAGAAATAAAAACTTTAACGAATTGCTTTCAAAACACCAACCTGTTAATTTTGCTTCTGTTAATGCTGAGCACAAATTCACGTTTCTGTCGCTGATCAAGAATCATTGTAAGTCTGCCAGTTGAAGTCGAGAGCAAGTTCAGTGCACGCTTTGTAACCTCAGAGTTATTGCCAAATGTTTTCTATACACAAGCAGCACAATATTATTATACGGCATAGTTCTCACTCCACGTTACGTCATCAATTGTCTCCTTCATTAACTGTATAGGTATCATAATGATTGGAATGAACGCAGGGGTGGGGGGGGGGGGTAGGAAGCTTCCAAAAAGTGGGGGTGGGCACAACATCATAGGGGCACTTTCTCATTCCTCCTCCACCACTCGTTATGCTATAAACCGATACACACCGGCCATATCACTTAAATATATATGATGTGTCAGTGTTAGTATGCTATCAATACCATTTATTGAGATTATTGTTTAACCGTGCTACAAAAAGATGTGAGATGACATTTTAAAATAGCGTGTTCAGACTAAAAATAATGAATTAAATTAAAATATGAAAATTAAAAAAGGCTTCAGATATCCATAAGACAGTTGTTTATCAAAGAGGCACATTTCATTTGCCAGTAGTGCACATTTGTTCTTTTGGAAAAAAAATTGGGGGAACGTGCACCCCCTTCCCCCACCAGCTCCTACCACTGAATGCACAGGTATCCTCCAGGCCTCTTCTCTCTTTCAAGTATTGTGAACGGTATGCTAAAAATTTCATGAAACAAAGAGAATGTCCTAGTATAACCTACCGTACGCCTTATCGTAGACGAAAGTCAATATTTGGTGACCTTCCTAAATACCATTGATTAGGACGGTAAACATCAATTTGTGTACACATTCTCAACGAAGATGAATTGTGGATCAGTCTGATCATGGAGCTATTACCGAATAGCTCCATGGTCTGATTCACAGTAAAATGTTGAAAACAACAACATATCTCCCAACTCTTGAGAAGGCAAATGCTGGTCCATGCTACGAATTGCCATCCTGAGGGAGGGGTATAAGTGGAGGGGGTGACCCCCTCCCTTTTTGAATTTTTTATTGGAATCCTGGTGATGCCTACATGTAAAATGGTGGCACTTAGAAAGGCTTTTGTCACCTTAAATTTTCTGGGAAATATGCATTTTTTGTGTGTAACATCAATAAATTCAATAGTAGGTGATAATTTCCCGTGGCATGAAAATGTTCGCTGCTCGCCCCAATGAAAAGAAATATAGGCTAATTTGAGGTTCAAATGATGCTGTAAAGGAGGTTTTATACTCTATTATGCAAAATGCTAAATAAATGATGGTTGCTAAGTAAAAATTTGATGCAATTTTTTTTATGTATACTTGACAATTACAATGCGAGTTTTTCGGACGCTTGCGCGGGTTTGGGTGTTAGAACGCGGGTCCAACCCGCGAATTGAGGGTCAATTGGGAGCTCTGCAACAAAAATGGAGTTAAACCTGCACTGATCGACCTCGTGAGAGGTCCTATGTGGGATAATAGCATTGTTTTTTTTATAGAAACAACATTTTTATAGAATAGACACTTTTTTTCTTGGGAAAGTTATCTATTTTTCAGACAAGGAGTTGCTGGTAAGTGAAGTAGTATGAAATAACATTGTATATATAAGCCAGTTAGGTAGGGATCTCTAAAGAGGAGGAATTTCTAAGTAAATAGGATTTTGGAGACGGAGCGGTTTCTATTGTCAAGTTTGGGTCGGATGTGGTTGCTACTTTGTCGGATTTTTTGTTGTTGTTTTTTTTGTTCTTAATATAAAAATACACCAGTCTGATAGGTGTGATGTTAGTGTAAGTGTAAGGTTACGAGATCTGTTTAGCCTTGACAACTTCAAAAACAGATTATCGGAAAATCTCAACTGCAAATAAACTGGTGCATTCTGGAATGGTTGTCTTTCAACTCTTTCTAAATATATCCCTCTACATCTTTATTGGAAATAAGTCACCTGGTACAGACTCGCAACTTAAAGGCATTGAAGACTCACCCCAATCCGCGTGCGGCCATCTGAAAAAAGTTAACTTTCTGTTGCTTGCAAATGACGTTTTATTCGTGTCGCTACAAAATGCAGACAGTAATGAAACGTGATACCTTGTTATCATTAGCTGGACCTGAGATGTCCATCGCTGTATCGTTTATACATTGTGCTGTGGGTATTGACCACAGCTGTATGTACTGACTGTACACTATTGTGTCTAATTACCGACGGTAAGCAAGAAACTTGTGTCTGCATTTTCTGGGATCGGTGGTGGTGTCTAACACTTCTGTTACACCTCATTCGAAACTAGGTCAGATTACCGGCATTAGACGTTTTTTTTTGCGCGAGTCTTCACACCATTTAACGTCTTAGTCTGCCGCTGATCCAGGGATGTGGGGGCGTACATCTACCTTTTCAAGCCTACTCACACGCTTTGTAACACTGAAATATGGTGGTAAGAACGGGGAAAGGGAGTGGGATGGTTCATGCAGAGAAGGGAACTTTTTGTCCTGGCTATAAACTACATACTCAAAGACAACAAAACCATTTTTTTTAAATAAATATTTTGGGATGAGGTTTGGTAACTTCATAGATTGGATAAGCACTGCTGCAGAAGGCCCTGGTATTAGTACGATATATAGCAAGTTGTTTGACTCAATCAGTCGAATTGTCTTTTCTCCTCTAGAATAAATCACATATTTGCTGCTCTGCGCATTAAAACTCTCTATAGAACAGCATATTAATTGTTCTTCAGATTTATGAAATTTCTGGTTGTCGGTGAAAAATTTTCTTGTGAAAGTTACTTGATTTTTATCACGTCGGGACGGGACGCAATGACATGGTGTATATAGTTAAATGAACTGATCATTGGCGATATAACTAGTCAATAATTTAGTATCTCTATACCACCCCTTCTCGATACCATCTGTGGTTACGACTTTCTTAATCTAAAATTCTAGTTATTGTTTTGTTATTGTTTACTGTTGTTATTGTATTTGTTGTTACTGTGTTGTATATACTGTTGTTATTGTTATTGTATTGTTATTGTATACACTGTTGTTGTATTGTATTGTATTGTATTGTTATTGTATATATATATATTATTGTATATACAGTTATTGTATATACTGTTGTTATTGTTATTGTATTGTTGTATTGTATTGTTATTGTATATATATATATTATTGTATTTACAGTTATTGTATATACTGTTGTTATTGTATTGTTATTGTTTTTGTTTACAGCCCAAACTTGTATCGTTCATTAATTAAAAACAAGAAGACTTCTTATTGTCATACATATATTTGAATAATTTGGGAGTCATATTTATCAACCTAAAGGTTATTGAAAAACTGAAAATAGCACAAAGTACAGTCCTGTTGATTGGCCACTCCATTAGGGTCTCTGTTATGGGTAAGTATTTCATGTAATTTCAGCAATACACAATAAAATTAGTATACTTGCACTGTAGGTGAACACTTTGACGTGTTTATTTTATGTATTTACGCAGTGTTAAGACATTATTTAATAGCTCATTTAATAACATCGATGATATGCTGTATAACAGGGTTGTTTATTATTCAATGATATTAATAACTTGTCGATTCGTAGCACATTACTTGCAATAGTAAGCGAAATTGTGATATGCCTTCATGGTTCCTAGTACTATCTGGTTTCGTTGCAGCACAAAAGTATAAGAACCTATTAAGCCCTGTGTACCTATTATCGGAAGGGGGGGGGGGGGAATGACAAGAAAACGGTAAAAAGTAGAAATACGGAAACAGTGTAAATCTAGCGACAAATTAAAAAATGAAATACGTCTAGTTAACAACTGACAACTTAAAATGAACTTAATTACTCTGATGAAACGTTGTTGCGAATGGAGATTCTGTCTCGGTTTGTGCCTAAATGGTCTGAACCTTATTTCACTTTACGATTAATTTGAATCTTTTATGTTGTTATCCAATTTCCATTCAGATTTAACGTCTTGAAATACACAAATTAGGTTACATTTTAATACGGTTTTCTTTAACCACCTAATTAACCATTGTTTAGACAAATTGATGGTGACTTTGATAAACAATGTCGAGTAGAAGCATAAAACAAAGCAACAAATTTAAAAGAAGCAAAACAAAGAAGAAAAAAACAAGTAAAAATACAGAAAGAAAATTTCTAGTTACGAACATCAACTTAGAATGAACTTAATTACTTTGATGAAACGTAATTGCGAATGGAGATTCTGTCTCGGTTTGTGCTTAAATGGTCTGAATCTTATTTCACTTCACGATTAATTTGAAGCTATGATGTTGTTATCCAATTTCTATTCAGATTTAACGTCATGAAAATGCACAAATTGGGTTACATTTTAATACGGTTTTCTTTAACCACCTAATTAACCATTGTTTAGACAAATTGATGGTGACTTCGATAAACAATGTCGAGTAGAAGCATAAAACAAAGCAACAAATTTAAAAGAAGCAAAACAAAGAAGAAAAAAACAAGTAATACAGAAAGAAAATTTCTAGTTACGAACATCGTCTTAGAATGAACTTAATTACTTTGATGAAACGTAATTGCGAATGGAGATTCTGTCTCGGTTTGTGCCTAAATTGTCTGAACCTTATTTTCTTTACGATTAATTTGAAGCTTTTATTTTTTTTATCCAATTTCTATTCAGATTTAACGCAATGAAAATACACAAATATGGTAACATTTTAATTAGGTTTTCTTTAACCATCTAATTAAAAATTGTTTACAAAATTTATTGTGGCTTTGATAAACAATGTCGAATAGAAGCATAAAACAAAGCAACAAAATATAAAAGAAGCAAAACAAAAACAAAGAAGAAGATACAAGTACAAAGACAACAGAAACACGTCTAGTTACAAGTATCAACGTAGAATAAACTTAATTACTTTGATGTTCGTAATTGCGAATGGATATTCTGTCTCGGTTTGTGCCTGAATGGTCTGAACCTTTTTTCACTTTACGATTAATTTGAAGCTGTTATTTTGTTATCCAATTTCTATTCAGATTTAACATCATTAAAATACACATATTCGGTTACACTTTAATTGGGTTATCTTCAACCACCTAATTAACCATTGTTTAGAAAAAAATTATGTTGACTTTGATAAACAATGTAAAGTAGAAGCATGAAACAAAGTAACAAATTGAAAAGAAGCAAAACAAAAACAAAACAAAGAGAAGAAAAAAGTAAAAAGACAAAAGAAAAATGTCTAGTTACGAACATTAACTTAGAATGAACTTAATTACTTTGATGTACGTAGTTGCGAATGGATATTCTGTCTCGGTTTGTGCCTGAATGGTCTGAACCTTACTTTTCTTTATGATTAATTTGTGGCTTTTAGGTTGTTATTTAACGTCATGAAAATACACAAATATGGTTACATTTTAATAAGGTTTTCTTTGACCATCTAATTAAAAATTGTTTACAAAATAAAATTTAAAAGAAGCAAAACAAAAACAAAGAAGAAGATACAAGTACAAAGACAACAGAAACACGTCTAATTACAAGTATCTACTTAGAATGAACTTAATTACTTTGATAAAACGTAATTGCGAATGGATATTCTGTCTCGGTTTGTGCCTGAATGGTCTGAACCTTACCTTTCTTTACGATTATTTGTGGCTTTTATGTTGTTATTTAACGTCATGAAAATACACAAATATAGTTACATTTTAATTACTAGTTTTCTTTAACCACCTAATTAACCATTGGTTACATAATTTATGGTGGTTTTAAAACAATGTCGAGTATAGAAGCATAAAACAAAGCAACAAAATTAAAAGAAGCAAAACAATGAACAAAGAAGAATAAAAAAGTAAAAAGACAGAACGAAAATGTCTAGTTACGAACATTAACATAAAATGAACTTAATTACTTTGATGTTCGTAATTGCGAATGGAGATTCTGTCTCGGTTTTGCCTAAATGGTCTGAACCTTATTTCACTTTACGATTAATTTGAAGCTATGATGTTGTTATCCAATTTCTATTCAGATTTAACGCAATGAAAATACACAAATATGGTAACATTTTAATTAGGTTTTCTTTAATCAACTAATTAACCATTGTTTACATCATATATGGTAGCTTTGATAAAATGTCAAGTACAAGCATAAAACAAAGCAACACATTTAAAAGAAGCAAACCAAACCAAAAAAAAAACAGAAGAAGAAGATACAAGTAGAAAGACAAAAGAAAAATGTCTAGTTACGAACATTTACTTAGAATGAACTTAATTACTTTGATGTACGTAATTGCGAATGGATATTCTGTCTCGGTTTGTGCCTGAATGGTCTGAACCTGACTTTTCTTTACGATTAATTTAAGGCTCTTATGTTGTTATTTAACGTCATGAAAATACACAAATATGGTTACATTTTAATTAGGTTTTCTTTGACCATCTAATTAAAAATTGTTTACAAAATAAAATTTAAAAGAAGCAAAACAAAAACAAAGAAGAAGATACAAGTACAAAGACAACAGAAACACGTCTAGTTACAAGTATCTACTTAGAATGAACTTCATTACTTTGATAAAACGTAATTGCGAATGGATATTCTGTCTCGGTTTGTGCCTGAATGGTCTGAACCTTACTTTTCTTTACGATTATTTGTGGCTTTTATGTTGTTATTTAACGTCATGAAAATACAAAAATATAGTTACATTTTAATTACTAGTTTTCTTTAACCACCTAATTAACCATTGGTTACATAATTTATGGTGGTTTTGAAAACAATGTCGAGTATAGAAGCATAAAACAAAGCAACAAAATTAAAAGAAGCAAAACAATGAACAAAGAAGAATAAAAAAGTAAAAAGACAGAACGAAAATGTCTAGTTACGAACATTAACATAAAATGAACTTAATTACTTTGATGTTCGTAATTGCGAATGGAGATTCTGTCTCGGTTTGTGCTTAAATGGTCTGAACCTTATTTCACTTTACGATTAATTTGAAGCTATGATGTTGTTATCCAATTTCTATTCAGATTTAACGCAATGAAAATACACAAATATGGTAACATTTTAATAATGTTTTCTCTAATCAACTAATTAACCATTGTTTAGAAAAATTTAAGGAGACTTTGATAATCAATGTCAAATAGAAGCATAAAACAAAGCAACAAACTTTAAAGAAGCAAACAAAAAACAGAAACAAAAAGAAGAATAAACAAGTAAAAAGACAGTAAGAAACACGTCTAGTTACCAACGACAACTTTGAATGAACTGACTTTGATGTAAACAGTGGTTTGTTGAACGATGTTAAAATCGCAGTGATATAACTGTATGGAAAGTGAGAAAATCTAAAGTTGCCTCTCCAGTTGTTTAGTAAATTTTTTTACTCCACTGCAGACAAGGGAAACAAGTTACAACTGCCTACCCAGTAAATTACCGTGTATAACTTGCATAAGCAAGTTATTTTCATGGCTTTTACCGTAAATGAAAATTGTTGCAGCATGTTATCATGACATACAGTGTCAAAAATAACAGTTATCAGTACCTTTACTATGCCATATTTAATTCTGATGGATACTATTTATTCAGAAGCAGCCGTTTAAATGATATGATCTGTTTGCTTATGAGAACTACAAAATATATACGAAGAGATTTCAATAAATTGAAATCTAAAATCTATTATGGACACACTGTTGCTTGAACTATGGGGTTGTTTCGTCGGAACTCTCTGACAAGCTGTGCACATTCTTCATTTCCTTGTTCTGTCAGGGCATGTTCCAGTAAGCTGATGTTTGTCGCAGATATCAATGAATTCTTAGTCAGCATCTCTAACAAGAAGGCTCCAGGTCTATGGTGCTTCTCAATATCCATAACCACATTTTGAGAGAGTCGAAACATATTTGCCAGCTGAACACCTTCGCCTTCATGAAGATGATACGATAAGTCCTTCTTTAGCTGAGCAAACGAGTCGATAATTGCTGCAAAGTCATAACATGAGATGATTATTACAATGACAACAATTAAATATTAAATGGGAATAATCCCAGTCATCATCTCTTATTACCAGTGGTGCATGCATGCTAAGTCTGAGAAACAGCTTATTTCATATCAGAAATATCCTAGAGGTCAAAGGTCATATCGAGGGCAGCTATTTTGCCATTGTGTGTTCTTACAGTGCCACTATAGAAGGCGGAAATCCCCTATATTGAACACAGTTCCTTCTTTTATTTCTCACATTTGCATGGTGAGTTAAAAGATTGTTGTTACTGAATGCCAGAATGAGATCAAGTTAGACATGTTCTTAATCATTGCAGCAACAACATTGTTTGTTTTTTTAATGAAAGACACGCCAAAAACGGACTGAAACTATTCTTAGTTGTTTATTGGCGTTGTTCTTCATAACGCTCAGTCTGTAAAAAATACGTTTAACTTGATGAGGGTTAGATTTGTATCTCTTACATTTACGAATGCATCTATTCCTGCAAGCTACTTGCTGAATTGAGAGTCAGAAATACAGTTAGAATGATTGCTCAGGACGTTCAGTGGAACTGAATCTACAGACAAGTCATCAAATATAGGGATGGATTTCTAAGCTACGAATGAATGAATACACATGCACATACTACCAAAGTCAAAACCAATAGATTAATTACTCCATGAATAGAAGATATTTGCCTCTCTAAAGAAATTGAGTTCCAGCAACTCATAAAATGTGTTGCAAGTCCATAATTGTTTACACCTATAATGCTCGAAATACCGGGTATACTTGTAACTCCATCTTTAACCATAAGCATATAAAATAATAGAAGTTCTTCCAGAATAGGAACTTGAGTGCATCTGCCGACACCTAGTTTGACTTTTTCCTCTGTAAAATTGTTAAAAGCAATCTGAAGATTTAAGGTTTGCTTCAAAGTTACATTGTATTACTTACATTGCGGTGGTATGTGCTGGAATGGAGATTCGATTTGGTCAGCGCGCCGGAAGTTTTCAATCTTTGTAGGGAAAACAGAAGAGAGAAAGATTAATGTTTCTTATAATAAGCTGTGCTTAAGTGGAAAAAACTTCTTCATATATTTAGCCATCTCCTCTTATCATCAGAAGGCGTCACAGTAATACTTGCTTAACTTAGGAAGTTAACTCGCAACTTGAAGCAAGTTCACCATAGCTTTTCATGTCGGTATTCCATCAATTTTCCCAGTATTCCACGAAAAAAGATATGTTAACTTTAGTTTACACAAATGGCATCTTTTGAACACCACAAATGTAAATTAACGTTGCATTTCAGGCAGCATCATTTAAGATTAACTTACCTTCATTTCATTCTTAAATTGAAAGAGAAAAAAGTTCTTAAAATCCAGTGTCTTATTTCAATTCTGAGATTGGCATTATGTCTTATTCCTTTCCATCGTGAAGTGGAAAAGCTTAATCATATATTTAGCCTTCTCCTCTTATCATCTGTAAGCCTGACAGCAATGATTGCTTAACATAAAAACGTAACTTGCAACTTTAAGCAAGTTCACCTGGTATATATTATTTTCACGGTATTCCACGATAAAGATATAATAACTTTAGTGCACATACAGACAGCATCTTTTAAGTACTACAAATGTAAAAATGTCGATAGTTTAACTTACCTTCAACTCCACGTGAAGTTGAAAGCGAATAGTTCCAAAAGTCCAGTTTCTTGATTCAATTCTCAGATTGACAGTATTTCTTAATCCTTTGTTATGAATCTGGAATGCGCATTTGAGTCTGTTTTGTAACCAAAGGTTATCAGTGTCAACATTCTTTAAGAGAGAATAAGCAGAGGATTTTTCATCAAGGTATATCTAGAAAATCTGTATGTATATATATATATTTAAATATATATATTTAAATATTCATATAGCGCTTTACATAAAAGAATATCTCAAGCACTTTACATGGGACTATAGTAGAATCTTAAGAATTGAAAATATAAGATACATAAAGAGTATTCAAAGGAATAAAGGAGTAAAAACAAAATCAGAGAATAAATAAATTTAAAACAAACTCAATCAATCAATACGTTAATGAAACTAATATAAACAAGGTTAAGACAATTAACAAAGATCATTCAATAACAGTAAATGATAACAACATAAGTTTTAAGTCGGCCATGGTTAAGTAAACAGAGAATCATGACTTACTACCAATTTAGGATCAGAAGTACATTGTGGAGTGGAGCAAACAATATTGACAGGGAACGTTGACCCCATGGATTTGAGAACAAAAGACACAGGACGATGAACTGCCAATCCTTTGTTTTTGTAGACCTCTTCATGGATTATGCTCTGTTAATAGAACAACACTTGCTTAATATATCAGTTGATCGTGTATACACATTTTATTGCTCAATACTACACAGCCCATTTCCATATGACTTCAAATGACACTTAATATCTTAGACTTGATGATGTTTGCTAGAAAATGTTGTGTCTTCTCGTTTATAAACGATCACTCAACATGTCTCACTTCTGACTGAAATCACATGGCAGTCACTTAATATTATTGTCTGTTTTTGAACTGAAATGAATTGTCAGTTATTGTCAATATACATCCAACGAATAACTGGTAGGTGTATTTGCTTCGCATCGCTGTAGGTTTTGCTGGCAGTCATCAATTACTAATTGTCTTATCGCTTAAGAACTGGAATATCTAGTTACCATTTTATTACTTGTTTAAGTGATTGTTATTGGGCTACAACAAGTTTGCGTCCATCATCCATGGCCATCGACAGCCTGCTCTATGAGTCAATACTGAAATGATCTTCTAACACCTATTCTTTTTATGCAAGATTATGACTGTGATGAAAAACCGGAGCGTATTGATTTTCAAAAAGGGTTTCTGTAAAAAAGTCCTACTGTAACAAGGCGGGTATTAAGCCTTGACTGCATAGGAAGAAACGTTTGTCAAAAGAATGACACGTACATGAAGAGACAAATGGATTCTTTGAGATCCGTGACCATGCAGAGGCAAATAACTTGATAAAATACTGTGCTTACTTCATGTTCCAATTTTTCATCGTTGTGAAACCAGAGATGGAGAGTGAACTGATCCCCCATATTAGAAATGTTTACAATTGGTAAAACACAGACACGCTTCTTCATTTTGGGTATGTATGGAACGTGAAGACCAATGAGACAGGGCTTCTGAGCTTCAACTTCAAGATGATTAGTAGTCATAGAGCAACTGAGGTGTTTCTTTTCTGGGCTCCATTTCACAGATTGATCTGAAACAAAATGGCGTCACAATGAAGTCACTTGAGCATAATAATTACTGAGGCGTTAGTTACATCAAACGTTGGAGGAATCAACGTCTGGTACAACATAATGCCAATAATTGAAATGGTATCCTGCTCCAAAATCGAGAAAAACGCTATTAAATTAATATGTTGAAATATATATTTGTACATTGAGAGTAATTTAACGCTGTTTGGAATAGAAAAATCATTCGTTTGCCCTACTTTACGCTAGCAAGATCATTCCATTCGGTCTCCTAGTTGTATTGACTATTCCTTTATGAATTTACAAAACAAAAAAACGGTAAATAAAAGTTGGAAGGTCAGCAAGGCCATGAATATCATTGCAATATTATAAATGAGATATTATAACAGGGCGCCACTGCCCTGTTAACTTAATATAACATGTTCCATCTTGCACATTGTGCATGTAAAGTAATTCTTTTTAGCTGCACATTGCTGATTACCTGTTACTTATTTTAAATCCCATTTGGTGCATGGACTTAACAATGTTATGATAAGATTGACCTACCCTTACCATAAACTTTACCAGAAAATACTTTACCATACTTTACCATACTCTACCATAGTCACCCCCACTTACCATACTCTACTCTACTGTACCATACTTTACCATAGACTACTTTTACCATAGTTTCATTCTGGTAATGGTTTATATTGTCAAACATCCATATATATTATATCGTCTGTAAATAATACCGAAATGGTTCAGTTCAAGTCTATGCATAAATCTACCCTGCTCTCTCTGGTTGTTTATCCTCTTGAGTCTCTGTAACTTGCTCTTAGTATTTCGTCAGTGATCCCTTTGTTAGTTTATCTTTCTATAAGTGACTTTACTTTGGGGATTCCCGTCTACAAGATGCTTCGTTAAGATTTGTTGTAAATCTCCTCAATCTATATATTTACATTTATTACTACGAGCATCTGTATCTTCTGATTTGCCAATAGTGAAAACGACTACAAAATATTGAAATATAGTCTTGAAAATACAAAAATAAAATGACAAAGTAAAGGAAAGGAATTAACCTGTTTGTAATACACCAGAGTACACATCAATACCAGTCTGGATACTCGAAGTAAACGCGCAATGTGGAATAGACAACGAGACAGGTTTGTGTAAGGTTAGACCTTCTGGGCCAAATTTCACAACAGGGCTCATCCGTAGACTCT
The DNA here is from genome assembly GCF_037975245.1 of Apostichopus japonicus. Taxonomy (NCBI): domain Eukaryota; kingdom Metazoa; phylum Echinodermata; class Holothuroidea; order Aspidochirotida; family Stichopodidae; genus Apostichopus; species Apostichopus japonicus. The sequence goes on from NC_092583.1 coordinate 3,754,140, forward strand.
TCTTTAAGATAGGACCTTTAATCGCAGGGTCATTAGAAACCCATAGACTAATAATCCTTCCAGTGTGAAGTGCATTAGCTGGTACAACCAGATGAAGACCTGCGATATCCATCTCTCCTCCATGCTGATCAATGTATTGTTCCTTATAAAGAGTTGATCTTGGGAACAGAGGAAACCCCTCTATAGGAGACAGATAGAGAGTTATACATAAGGAATTGATGAGTAAACAATACATCTTGTATTAATATATTGTATATTTTAAGTAAGCTTGTGGAAAGTTTGTCTACTCCATTTTTACGGAAATTGAAATTGACAGACAAATCAAGGTTATTAAGGATAGATTAAATTCCTTGGGCGACCAAGATAGTTGAGATTGATATCAATATAATAACCCATTATGTCCGACCAAGACAGTATAATAAGACGTAAAAATAACTCACACAAAATCAAATATCTTTACACATTACCTTCTTTTTCAAACATAAGCACTGACATTAATGAATTGGTAAATATAGTTGCCATTTACAACTGTAGCCAACCACCTGATATTTACAATCTCATGCATTTATGAGCTTCAATATATACAAACAGTACTGTACCATGCGCTTCTTTAGCAAGCAGGAGTATCCGTCTGGCCAAATCTAGTTTGCCGAAAGACAATTTTAAGGCTCGTTGGATATCCAGTGTTGCGTATTCCTCTTCTTGCAAAATTTTAAAAGATCTCGTAGACTGAAATTCTCTTTTTGAGATCACGTCCTGTCTCCACAATTATATATGTAAAGGGAAAGACAAAACAAGATATTAATGTAAAATTGAGTAATAATCGTATTAATGTTACTTTCAATGGAAATCCCATGCAATGGTCCTTCTCTTTTGGTCATCGTGGCATATTGAATATTAGTGGCGAAGAATCTTGCTTTCATTTGTTAATGGATATATTTGGAATATAGGAAGTAGAGCTGTGTGACGGTCAGATGAGCAATAGTTTATAATTTTTTCTCGAAAACTTAGAAAGTTTCCCATAATTTAAGGATTTTTAACATGTTGACAGTTCTTTGCTTCAAACATGGGTACCGTTCTATTTTTTTTTGTAAAGCGTAAGCGTTGCATAATTATTTGATAACGATAACATACGCGATGGCAATGACCACGATAATAAAACTTCATGAATAAACTTATATGCCTGTACGTTTTAAGAAATTACACACCGAATTCTCGTTATATTGTTCTCCTTCCTTTGCATGCTTTCTCGTTGACATATCGATGTACTCTAGGGCCACTTTTGCAACCTTATTAAGGTGAATAGCTTTCAATCCTTCATACAGATCAATAATTTTGTCTGGCTTGATGAGCTCAGTTTCGTCTAATATTTTCATAAGCATCTTTCCAGGTTCTTCTGCTGTCTGGATTATGTGCTGATCCTCTGGTTTGAGTTTGAAGCGTCCACCTAGCTTTTCACAATGTTGCTTGTCCAGAAGCTGTGATAGTTCCGCTTTCAACTTTTCGTATGCGTGTAAGTCTAAAAGTGAAGGCATACCACCAACTTTTACATTCAAAGAAGGAACTTGATTAATTGAGAAATCAAAGCGTTGAGGATAGATCTTTTACATAATATATTTAGCGTGCAAGGGATCATGTATATTTGTCATAGTTTTAAAAGGGTAAAGTTCAATTTGGATTACTGCAGCGTAACATGAAAGCCAGATTACTAATACTCCCCAGCCCCAATCAGACACTCGCATGGATGCGTTTATGTGATAATGTGTTCATTTATTGATCCACATCATTTAAACGTCATTTAAACACCCACTGGGATATGTCGTTGTTTAGTATTATAATGTTTCACATCCACTTAGGCACTCTGCTGGGTGTGCGTCTATAATTGATGTGTATTTTTGTCCCACCTGCCACTTAGAGACTCACCTGAGTAATATTCTCGAAACAGCATTTTAAGACTTGTTGGCGAAAGTATAATATTCTTTACCTGATGAAATGAAGAAATAAAGACGACTTCCTTAATTGACAACTTAAATAATATTGGAAGTATAATCATTCATACCATAAAATTAACCGAAAGCTAAATTTAATTCTTAACAGTTATATAGCAACTGCACGCAAAAAAATGGAGTGTTGAATTTTAACACTTCCCAGGTGTAACCGTTCACCCTACACCTGAAGGGTTACTCTGACCCTGAGTAGGGTTACATAATTTATGTAGCGTGGATTTTTTAACACCTGCAGAAGTGTACTTTCAGTTCGAGCATTCTGATTGGTCAAACCTCCCGTCAGCTGGATTCTTAGTGTAAGTTAAGTGTTTAAACGATACCACCGTACCGTGAACACCCATTTACCGTACCCAGCAATACTTGTACCAGTTTGTCGACATTTATCGTTACTAAATGTACTATAGTAACCACAGCCATATATACGTTCAAGCCACAAAACGTTACGTACTCAGTGTGCGATAACGAGCTACAATGGCATGAAAATGACGTTATAGGAGACTGGGGCCTGGAAGAATTGATTGAAAAATTCGAAGGTATGTTTTGATATTATGTAAGTGTACGTGACAAGAACGAGATATGCTTAGAGACCCACGACTAAGCTGGGTAGACGAATGCATTTGAATCGCTTGCGTTACGTAGACCTAACGTTAAAGTCATACTATAAGTTAATATAATAGGCTAGCTGCTGTTTGTCATAGTCAACTCATAATTGTCAACGAATCAGTGTAGCCTACATACAAGTAAACATTAAACGGAATTGCCTTCGGACGGACGGAGGACTTTGGTCTAGGCCTTTATTGTAATCTAGTGCATTCTATTCCTTTTTGTGCGTTAACCGTAACTTCGTATACCCTGCGAGTCACTTTTTTAAGTAGTACTACTACTAGGCCTAGCCTAGTACTAGTAGGGTATACTTAGGCTATTTCAAGACAATGCATTTTAAATAGCATCGGGCATGGGCCTATAGTTACGCTGGTACTATGTTCAATAAGGGATAAACATATATTCATGTAATGCAATATATAATTACCACTAATTGCCATTTTAGCTTGTAAGTTGTAGCAAGTAGGCCGAAGCTGATGTGGATTGGTGATACTTTTAGACCTAGGCCCAACTATAATTTAGCTATCTTATGGAAGTGATCTAGCTGTTATAATTCATATCAATCTACACAATTGCATACAGTGGGAGTGAGCATTGTTTTAAGCATTGTTAACATGATGCATTGGTTATAAAAGTTGCCTACCTTGTCTGATGAAAGTTTAATGCAAGTTCCTGTTTTGACAAGTAATCACTATAGGCCATCTGGCTTTCTAGATTCAAATGTACTTGAAGAAGTTAGAATCACAACTGATTAAATTGTGTGCATTTTCTTTAGCAATGTTCATGTTTTGTGAGGGGTACATGTACAAAACTGCTTATGCTCCAAGAAGGTTTTAACACAACTTCATTATGATGGGAATTTTCTTTTCTTTTCTTTGTTGTTACTTAGGAAGCATCAACTTGGAATTCTATTTGCAAAAGATTTCAGAAAGACCTCAGCAATATGTGTTACTTCTTGGAGGAAGCAAAATACACCCCAAGCAGTCATTTGTGATCATCCAGAGACATGCCCTACCCCAGAGGACATTTATGAAGCCATTGATGTTTGCTTCAAATTATTCTACGTGTTAAATCTGAATTATACCAAATTGCAAGTCTCGGTGCCTGGGAATTTTTCCAAAAAGTTGTCTACAAGTTGCCTGGTGGTGTGAAACGCAACCAGATTCAAGATTTTTGTGCTCACCGTGCCGACAAAAAAGACAAAGTTACTGCAGTTTAGCAGTTGTCATAGACAGAACTCCATGTTTCCTCATCTCACGGATCAGCATATATCTAAAGTTGTTGCTTATTTGGAATTGTCTTTGGGAAGAGTTTTTTCTTTGTGTTTAATTTGGAATACCAAAGGCACGAGCCAACAACAAAGACAAAGTAACTGCAGTGTAGTAGTCATCATAGACAGTACTCCACGTTTTCTCATCCCACGGATCAGCATATATCTAAAGTTGTTGCTTATTTGAAATTGACTTTGGGAAGAGTTGTTTCTTTGTCTTTTATCTAGAAACCAAAAGGCATGTGCAAAAAAATAAATACCAAGTAACTGCACTGTAGCATTTGAAAATGTTGGCACTTTTAAGTTGACTTAATTCCACAAGACAATACTTTTATAGCCTAAATTGTACGTTTTACATTTAATGGGATATAATAAATGGACCTCTGGAATAGGAAGGTAGTAGGGTGTTTAATTGCTGAAAATCCCACATTCTGAATTGTTTGTGTTGTCATTGCTTTTTGCTCTCTCTTAAATGTAACTTTCTGCTGTGAGCGATTCAAACATGCATCCATATTGTTTACCTAATTACTAGGTAATACTTAACCTAAAACCTGTATAAAATATTTACTAAACGGGTGCGATGTAAACTTATCTGGCAAAATTTTACATAACAGTATTGTATTTGCGTTACATAATAAACATGTAAAACTTTACAAACCAGCAGTTAAATATACATCCAGAAGTATAAACGAGAGAGCACTATTGTGTGTTGAGAGTCCATTAAGTATCATCTTGACACAGATGACAAATGAACACTATATGGTGGTAATTCTACTCACTGAAGCAGAACTTTGACACCCAGAAGGCCAAAAAATGTGCACTAGAGTGTTAATTATACTCCCTGAAGTGCAATTTTGACACCCAGAAGTGCTAACAAATGAACACTTTATGGTGTTAATTTTACTTCCTGAAGTGTCATGTTGACACCCAGAAGTTTTAACAAATGAACACTTTATTGTGTTAATTTTACTCCCTGTAGTGTACCTTCAACACCAGGAAGTGTTATTTTGACACTTGTATGGGTGTTGTTAAGGCAACACTCGCAAAGTGTTATATTATGTTACACTTCTGAAGTGTTAATTTAACCCGGTGGGTGTTGTCCCTAATCCAAACAGGGTGGGCTGTTAAATTCAACACTTTACGATTCAAATTTAACACTTCATTTTTTTGAGTGTAATGGAAATAAAAGATACCGTTCGTTGAAGAGCAACAATTGGGTTTATCTCATGTTCATTACATGCCTCAGATGACCAGTTATATCCCAGACGCTGGAACTCTGGTCACGTGACTTCATGTTCTGGATCAGGCTTACAAGTATTACACAAAACGTTTAGTATTCAAGAATTTAGTACAAGACTTCAATTTTAGCGCAGCAAATTGTAGCAGCAATTCATGCAAATTTGGTAAAGATATACCAATTGTTCTGCTTAGTTTGTTATTAATATGAATTTGCTGTAGCCCACTCTATTTTTTCATATCAAAAAGTCTAGTTATGGTCTGTATTCTACCGCAGTTCTTGTGATCAGTGTAATGATTTCATGATTACATGATGATTTCCCTTACTTTAAACTTCATGTGTCTATATTACTCATGTGTCATTACTTTTGTCTCAATTTTCACGCCAGAGTCGCTATTATTCTTGGGACGGTTGTCAATGTCAGAACATCAAAACAATGCGCTCTGATTACTATTTGTGTTAAGATGCGCTTTTCTCATGTAGATGTGCGTAAGTTAACACTAGTAGGCAATCCAATGCAGTAGCAGATCCCTAATCCATCATGTGATGTCCGCACTCAGGACGCACATCGTTACAACCAAGCAAGTTTGGAGTTTGCGAAACACCTCTTTGATCCTTTGAAGTTCATTGATCCCAATGATATTTACGTTAACTAATATGCTACAAACATTGCATGCCCTTACTTCTTACATTGATTTGAAACTTTCCTTTTACCTACATTGGCCACATAACCATTGAAGTTTCATCAATGCTGTAAACTTTCAGAGTATGATATCTCGTGCTCACCGTTTGGGGGTTTCGAGCATTTCCCCTTTTTGGTGCGTGTGCAATTGCCAAAACGCTGTTTTCAACTTTGACACCTCACACATTTGTATGTATGTATTTAGATCCTCCTGCAAGCAGGAACTCGCGAAGAAGCCTCACTGGCACATCAAAGCCGCAAGCTGACCGAAGTCAGTCTCCTAGATCGAACCGGGGAGCTAATGATTGGAAGGCACCGGAGTTAACCACTGAGCTAACACTCCACTCCATTTGACCCTTCATCGCCATAGCTGAATTCTGCACTTCATCTGACACCCAGGAACATAGCCATCAAGTTTGAAGTCCATGCCGGATGAGGGTTTGGGAAGAGTTCGAGACATTCTTTTGCCAAACTTTGAACAAAGTTGACTTCAATTGACCACGTTACCCATGGAACTAGAGGTTAAATATCGCCATGAATACGTTCTATTATCGATTTCCTGCATGGGTGTTTGGATTTCTGTAACTTTGTTAGGAGCAAAATGGTCTTTCTGTTATTTGACCTCCCATTGTATGATGTTATAGGTAGCGGAGATGCGGATCCATTTCCCCTCACATACGCGCCAAGTTTGAAGACCATAGGACTTACGCTTTTTGATGACTTCGCGGCCTTTTCGTACAAATTTAACCAAGTTTGACAATTGACCTCTATGGACCATTGACCCAGGGTTATTTCAGTGGCGGAGCTAGGGGTATTGGTCAGGGGGGCGAGAATGTTCTGTGGGGGCGCTTTCGACACTATCTAAGCGAAGCGCCACCACAGGCTGGCGCGGAGCGTACAGACATTTTTTGAGTAAAGATAATCCCTAGATTGCTGAAAATGACCCTTTCCGGGCCTTGCTAATTTGCAGACAAACGAAGAATAAACAGGTGTCATCGCCAACACAATGTGACAAATATTAATAGGTAGATGACAGCGCAATAAAAAAGGCAATAATCGCGAATAAGTAAAAGTGGTTAAAAGCTGAAAAGTGCGCCAGCAGTCCGTTTGAGTCCGTCAGGGGAGCCTTCCGCCCCCTGACTGTATGGACGCCCCGCCACTGTGTTATTCCTTATTTGACGTTTGAAATCTTTCTTACCTTGGATTGCATAACTTCATACGTCACTGAGACATTTTCACTAATACCCAGGGACACATCAACAGAGTTCGAAGTGAATCAGATTTACGGTTTAGGAAGAGTTAACGACACATCTATTAAGCGTTCAAGCACCCACACACTGGACCTCACGCAAACGGACAAGATACGTCATCTAACCAAAACTGGAATCCCATCACTCATTCCTATGTCACAACGATGGACTTCATAGTGCCAATAAATTTGCAACACAATACATGTCCATTACTTCTATGGTATTCGATAAAGCCCAAATGCTGCCACAGCCAACTGACTCAGATATGTGACCACCATATATCAGATGTTTTTAGTGATGAGTTAAATGATCTTAAAAAACATCGTATAGAAGAAGTGTTGCTAAAGGGCTTTATATTCCGTACAAACTAGATGAAATAAGCATATAATAATTCAGAGGCATCTTGTTTTAATCTTCCTTATTTCATAGAACAAAAGCTTATGCAGAAAGAGCTTCCTTAATTCCAACATCTTACCACATGGGCTGAGTAGGCTAAGATCCGAGCAATTTAACTCACCTTTGTTTGGAGAAAAACAGTTAGCTCGTTCTCCTCAGTTTGTGACACTTTGAGCCTCACATCAACCATATCATTGTCTACATCTGGGTTCCTTTTGAGTCTGAACTGATGAGAGACCCTACTGGCGGCACAGAGGTGATCGATTTCAACATGCTAATAGACGAAACAGGTATTCGGAAACAATTAATGTAACAAAAATAAAAATATTGCATTTAATTCTGATTTGAATAAAGCTTAGACTAAGTAGGAAAATGAAAAGTTATGGTCTGAACTTAAGAATTATACGACAGGCAACTTTGCCTGCCATGGACATCTGTAAAGAGATGATGGTTGACTTCACTGCTTGTAACTTTGTATGTTTAACTTTACTATTAATAAGAAAAATGACACGTCCTTTCTCCTTTCGGAATATAACTTTTGAATGCCAGTAAATACCTAACCTTTGATGACTCTTCTTTGGTCAGATGGTAACTATCGTTCTTTGAAAACACCATGAGCTCAATATGGGAAGTCTCATCTCTGTCGCCACCCAATGTCCGAGTAATTTGAATTGTTTTGTAGTTCCCGAGACTCAGTTTGGACGAGTAGTCTTCTAATAACATCTACAGTATAAACAAATACCACAACGTTTACTGAAAGTAAAAAAAATAAAGAAATAAAATCCCCAAGTCTCTTCATAGGTCGTGAGCTTGAAAAATCAAGGTTTTGCTGCCAACTAAAAGTTTTATGGAATTTTTACGGTATAATTCTCAGTGTTTATTTTAACACATTAACATGTTACAAAACCGAGATCTTCAAATTAAGGAAATATATTTTTAAACATGCAATTTATTTGAAATTAAATGTATGTGTTTCTTTATCATATTTCAATACCATAATTTCCACATTGACTTCTGACGTTATGGCATGATTTTAGACTGGATTTCAAGATATGATAACCTTGTAGTCTTCTTCACTGTCCTTAGAGAAACAAACAGTTATCAAGAGATCTTCTTTGGCATCAAGAATCCCATCAATGAAGAAAACAACACGGAATATGTGTTTCTGTTCTGTTTCTTGGCTGACTAAAGTAACAAAGATGTAGCTCAGGATGTTAATGTCAAAACTGATCTTCTCTCGGTCTAGTTTGCAATCAGTGGTTTCCTCTTCATTCCAAGTTATTTCACCTATGCATGAGAATATGATGCAAAATGTCAGTCAATCGTGGAAAAGTAATTGCATAAACATTTTGGCTAGCATATATGACATGCACGAAACTATCTGATAAGATAACGGTACCGAGATACGCATATTCCATGTTGTACTAATTCTTCCAAGTTACTTCATACATTTATCATCTTGTATATATATGATGTTCCTAAAACCTGATTGATGGTCACCAACTTTACCTGTTTGTAAATTTTCTTCATGTTTACGACCAGCGAAGACAGTAACACGTTGGCAGTCTGTTTCAGAGATGAGAGCTGAATGAGGAACAGTCAATCGTGCCGGCTTGTTGAAAGTAAGTCCTTCTGGCTCCAGTTGAATCACGGGTGTCATCCTGCTCCCGCAAGCAATAACAGGGAGTGACACATCATTGTGATTTTTTACTTTGACAGAAATTACATGATCATTGGATAAAGCATCCTTTGGAATAGTTAGACATATCCCCATGACGCTCATGGTACCGCCTTCAAAGTTTATCTTGTGCTCCATGTATGAATGACTGCGTCTCATGTGATGTATTTGTGAATCTTTTTTTGTTCTTGGTAACTCTTCATCATGTTCAGGATGTTCCTCTGTTTCTTCTCTTTCTGTAGATTCTTCATATAAAGTGGCTTCGTCGACACTGGCAAACGTTTTATCTACAATTAGAACAGAGAGATAATTAAATTTACCAAAAGACAAAAAACTAACACATTTTTTTCAGGAGTTGAAACCACAACGTGAGACATCTGCGTCACAAAAATGACCCAATGGACGTTTTTGCATTCTACAAGAAGATAGCTCGAAGGCGATGTAAGACTGATCAATACTGAGCAGAGACAACATTCATCATCCACCTTTGGCCGTAGCAATTCAAGAACAACAAACAACCAACATCCAATGGGAACTCATTAAGGTACTAATGGGTAAGGCTAGTTTATATTGTATACGGATTTTAAATACTGTTGATCTAGAATGAACCATATTATACATCGAACAAAATCACTTACTTGGCACAAGGTTTTTACATTTTAGCACCGTTGTCAAATAACTTTTGACTTCCAACATATTAAGAACATTTTAAGAAATATTTACAAACAACTGACCATGAGTGGAAAGAATTATTTCGAATAGGCTTAACAAAACGCTTGAATCGTATGACAAATGCTGACAGTAATGATATATGATATAGACGAAACCTGTATCACTTAACCACCCATAAAAAGGGTATGTACATATCTCCTATATACGTGATTATATAAACAGAATTGACGGATTTTGTTATTAATTTCCCTGGTTAACAAACTTATAATAAAGAACGGACGATCACATTGGTCATTAAGAGGAAGCTGCACAACACATATAGCACTCACTAAAATTGCAATTAATATAAGGAAAGGTCACATGCAGAAACACATACACACTCCATCCATATACTCCACTACCATCACTGATTTCCCTTTTTTTTTTAATATCTTACTTACCGGGCCAATCGAGTAATTTCGGTGTTTGGTTTTCTTCAAACTGGAATTGCCCAATCTTAGCTTGGTATGGAACTAACAGATTTTCGTTTGTTCGGTTCAGCTGAATACACAACAAACCCTTTTGTAGGTTAGTGACATCGTACATGTTGATGATGTTTTGTGTCTTTATGACGTTAAGCAGAGTTATTCCTGGTGTCTCTATCAAAGAAACTCGACGCAGCTGATTGGTTTGTGCCGGTGATAAACGAAATAAAGCCGCTAATCTTAGAGTGTTATCTAGAGTAAGATCTTCAGCAATACCGACCATTAGTCTGCCGAACTCAGCTGAAATAAATAAAACGAACAGCAAATCAAGACGCAAAATAACACGCGCATGACAATACAAGTTGGATAATTAAAGATGATATTTGAATACCAATGTTCCAACTTTTGCATTTGTCTCTGAGAAAGAATTTACCATATTTTTAATTTCAGCCCAAAGTGAAAATTTGTAATTTGTTTCATAAATATCATTCCTATTAAAGCAGATTCTTGTGTTGTACCGTTCTCAAAAGTCCTAGCGTAATAATATTTACCCATAATTTGATACACCTACGTACGCTTGAGTCTTAGATCGTTAGATTTAAATATTTGTTAGTCGCTCCACCAAACTTAACAGTTATGTTTTAGAGATAAGGCAATAGCAGCTCGCACAAGCTTGTTCCTCGGTGAATGGTTCTTTCAACTTACAATTCTTCAATGTTTGTATTTTGATTTTAACGTTGCCTATGATAAAATATATCTTATAAGTCTGGTTATGATCATGTGATTACTTTATAGCACACGAATATATATCATGTTCACACACATACTTTTGAAGCTCCAAGGAGATTATTGTGTGTTTAGCCTATACCGTATTGTTGGACCTCCTAACTTGTGGAACATCTCCATACTATATCAGGGGATATACATTTTGCGAAGAGATAAATTCCTTTGCTGACTCAACGTCCATTTTTTCCAACATACAAGACACACGATAATGTACAATCATACTAACCAGAACTGACAGTGTGGACACAAATATGGCATGACTTCCTCTGTGATTTACATGACTATTACTTACAGGTACAAAACTGCGATTACGACTAATTTAAGTGAGTCAAAAGTTAAATGACTAATTTTGTTCCAGAGCCACTGATGAAAATATCAGAATGATGAACACATGACCATATATCAGCAAATCATGTGTATCAACTAGCTCTTATCACTTTGACCTTAAACGCACTTAACATTGCACATTGTATTGTATATTCTGTAGTTAACCTTGTAAAACTGATTCCTGTGATACGTCTGGAGTTTCCATTTCTTGAGATAATGTCTTTTTCTTTGTAACGGAAGCTGGTGTAACCTGTAAATGAATGAATGCAAACATGTTGTCTCCAACCACCAGAAGAAATTCACAAACAGACTTTCCATGATTGCTCGACATGACAGTAATATAAAGACCAGCATTGAAGTAGCAAATTGGTAAGGGGGGAAGTTTGAAAACATTTTAATATATCTTAATGGCGTTGACCTTACTTGGGTTTTGTCCTCCCTAAATTATGTTGCCAAATTCTGTCATTTTGTGTTATTAGAGCAGCATATCTTCAAGTATCACTATCTTACTGCAAAATGGTTTTAAGAGTGAAATGATTTTTATCTTTGTTTACGACAATGACCTTTGAACTCGACCAACAACAATTTATATTTTCTGTCCTCAATGATGTACAAAGTCCTATGACGCTTTCAGTTATTTGATACTTTCATATTTTCAATTTGTTTAACATCTAATGATACAACTCATTTACATGTTTTCTGAAGTGAACATATTATGATATCTTACTTGGTTTTGTTGAGCTTTCACTGCCAATGCCTCAGTTAATTGCTCCTTCTCATCCTCCACCTTCTTTAGTCTGTCCTCCAATGCCTTCAGTATAGTAAGAAGTGACTGATTTTCCTCTTCTGTGTTCGTTAATCTGTTTTGAACATCTTCCCTTCCACTTTCGTTGCCTCTCTGTCTCTCTTGCTCTGTTGTTTCTAGTGCATATTCGAGTTTCTGTCCCTCAGCGTCTGGAGTTGTAAAGTTACCTACGATACAAACAATTATATGATATGTGGGTGTATGGATGTATGTAAGATACTTTGAACAGACTCTGTTAAATGAAATAGAAATGAACGACAAAGGTAAACGAATATAATTGTTGTGAATTGGAAAATTCAGAACAGTGAAAACACTTCCAGCCTCCAAGAGGATTCGGACCCGGATCTCCCGCTTTATAGGCGGACACCCATATATATATATATATATATATATATATATATATATGGGTTTTCTTCTCTATATATATTTCAATATATTATATATATTATATATATATATATATATATATATATATATATATATATATATTTATATATTTATTTATAGGGTGTCTGTGACACAAAGTTCCGGGATTCGATTCCTACCTTTGTTCTATCTTTGAAATGACCGAACAACATAATGCTAACAAATAAGTACTCTGCTACTACAATTTGTACAAGCGTGTAATAAAAATGTACCGTGACATTCATAAAACTCCAATCCCGCAACTAATTTTCTCAGTCCTGTTTGAGAGCATGCCGTCACCAAAGGGCGGATGTCTTGAGAAGAAAAAACCCCATTCTCTCTAAGATGTCCGAGGAGGGATGATACGGGGGCAAGACTTTCTAGAATGGACTTTGATTTATTTGTGGAACAGTTGAAATGGTCGAGTAGCTTCTGGCAGTCATCTTTCTCAGCCAATGTTTCCAACGTTACCAATAAATTCTCATAACTGAAAAGTTCCCTCTGTAATAGAAACATACAAAAATATCATCCACGGATGAAAAAAAAATGTGTAGAGGATATGCCAAAATAGATAAAGCACAATGGTGTGGATAATATATGGTCAGTTTCAGTGCTCGTCGTAAGTCAAGTCCTTTAAATTACTTATTAGGTCTTTAACAGCAATTTGTATCACTGTTTTTTGAATATTTTAGTGACAGCGTACTGGCTCGGTCTTCTCAAATCATTTCTTCGTAAGTACGATAACCCGAATCATGATAAATTAACATATAACCGTGTCTATGATTTCGAAAGCCAAAACATCCGCCACTTAACTTATCGAAGCCCTCAGCTTCGATTGTAGGAAATGTAGATTTCCACGTGGTCTTGCGCATTTTCAATTATTTTTCGCGTATGAATATAACTGTAAAGTTCGTATGCGAATAGCTCATACTTGAGCGTGTGTTAATACGCTTATTATGATATATTCGCACACTTGAAAAGATACAACGCAGACTTTTACTTGACTATTTAATTAAAGTGGTAATTTTTTGATCAGCCTTCATTCTCCCTAGTTCCCTGTGCTTCAATACGCTACGATGGTTACCTTTGTGTAGCTATATACTACAGTTTCGTTCGAAGAATGAAACTCTGTTACGCAGTACGGGTCAACCATGCTATATTGTTTCCTTTCTGTAGAACTCACTGTACTAATGTGCACTATAAACAAACAGTCCCCTAAACAATACAAATGCCACATATAATCACTCTCACGCCGGAAAAACAAAGGATTCGCACGCATAAGTAATCAATAATGTCATATAAGGAATCAAAATACTGCAGCAAAATGTATTATTTTTCTATGCTTAAAGTTTAATCAAGGAAACACTGACAAAAATGATTCGACAATGTCAAATTTGATACAATCTATACTCTTTACAGGGCACATATACTTGAACATCCTTTCCAATTGCTATCCTCCCTGTAAGGTTATGTTGCTTGAGCTTACAAGATACTTTTGTCACTTGTTCACGGAATTTCCTTTTCATTTGAAGGTTTTGTATGTTATAACAGTGATAATGAAATAAATGAATGCCAACTCTTTGCATATAAACGTGATATATTTAATAATTGTAAATATATGTATTACTTACTGTGTGGAATCCATAAATTTTATCAGTTTTCTGGGCGACAGCAAACATCCTGTTTGCTTTATTATTGATCCTCATTTTCCAGCAATTGTAAGGAAGGTTAAACGAGGCCAAGATGTGTCCCTCAGAAAGAGAATGAACATCACCGCGCATTGATTCGGTATGTAGTCTTCCCCATAATATAAATATGAATCCATTTTCTTCACTGACGGCCAGAGTCCAAGCCACCGCATTCTCATGAAGTGAAGTTTTGAATTCCCTTTCTAGTTCTCCCTCGTCATTATACATTAAAGCCCTCCCATACAAGGTAGCGATGAGCACCTTGTCATTTCTCACGGCTATATCTATAGGACAGTCTTCACGATCCTCTTGTAATCCTCTTAAGGTGATTGTTTTAGTTTGGTCTAAATGGGCATTAAACACAATCACGCAATCGGAGCAACGGATACCAACAAATAGCAGCTTATGTCCGGTTGTCATACACCAGGGGCGACCGCTGAAATTCTGTCGTTTGACTAAACTGCCATCACTACTATCGTATAATTCAATTTGATCCTCAGAGCACGTTGCGAACAGACGATCATCCAAAAAACAAACGCACCGAGTTGATGAGTTCGCAAAGGTCTTAGAATAATATGGTTGTGAATTGTTTAATAACAATTTCTCTTGAGAATTGGTATCATTAGGTATTTTATATAGGTCGACGAAGGTGCCATCGTTGCGTTCTCCAGCCACACCCAAAAGACGATCATCCAGCACAGCCAATGACCAGATATTGCGACGATTAGCAGCAGATCTTGAATGTTGTATGTGGAAAATGGAAAGTTATATCAGACGAGAGAACCGCAATTATCGGTTACAATTACTAATAAGTTTGACATATCATTCCATTTATATGAAGGTATTATATTGTTATATAATATTGGAAGAAAACTAAATTAAATTAGTCCGTGATGACGCCAATACATACGCCTTGCGATCATTGGCAGAGCGATTTTTGTACTGTTGCAACTTTGTAATGTTCGGCATAACCTACTTTGATTTTTAAACATTACAACATCGGTTTCTGTCGCTCTGCAACATAATTTAATGATAAAATATTTCAAGTTCTTCACAATCCTCATATGTTCGTAAGTCACGTCTCTTCTGCTCTGTCCTAGATAAGGTGTAGGACAGAGTCCCAAAGAAAAGCTTAAAATTGGACTTTTCACAACCAATGATGTCCGTAACTAAGGTTTGATAGCACCTTTTGACACAGACAACCTGAAACTAACTAACTCCTAAATATTGTATGATTACTTAAAGGTACCGATTCATTTCCAACCGCATATGATGACGTGTTCATCGAATTAGGATAGTAGCTGAATTAAAAGGAATTATACCAAAAACCCTACCCAGTCCCAACACCCAACCTGGTGTAAAAGCTATCTAGATTAGTCTAGATGTTATATACTACTATACTTACATTGAGATGTTGTCGCCCATTTTGGTATGTCTTCTGATCAGGTTTAAAGAGAATGTTCCTGAGACACCACCTGCAAGCAGTATTGAAAAGAAATCGACCAGAAAGGAATACCAATAATACAATAAAGAATAAGGGTGGGATCCTACATAGGTGTTAGAAGAAACGATTACTTAAGCTGAACAGAAGAGAAGTGCTGAATAGAAGCTGGGTGTCTCGTATATAATGTACTTATGACTCATATTCACTCCCGCCCACGTATGTCGTTTCTTTTCCTTTATTTCAATGCATATATACATACAATTATTTGTCCTTGGAATGAAACTTAACAATAGGCCTAAACGTAAGGCTATATACAAACAATATCGCGTGATTTGAAAAGTTCATATTGAAATTAAAGTTGCGACGAGATTGGTAGATATTTTTCAATAGTTTGAGAAAACCAATCTTTTTTAATAGAACCGTGGGATATTGAAATGCTTAAAATAGGCTGCTACTGTACTTCGATTAGTCTGTATATAATTATTTTGTTATCCTTCATGTTTAAACATTATTGTTTAATGCAGAGGGGGGGGGGTCATTTTATTTTAATTAGATATTTCTCTGCGATGTATGCTTTATTTCTCACAAAAACAGAAGAAGACATTGTTCAGTTTGTTTGGCATGTTTTATTAACTTACTCAGCCTCTTTTATTTATTGTTTAATATTCAAAATGCAAACCGAGTATCAAATTAGGGGAATTGATTATTTTTTTCACAAGGAAGGGGATGTGAAAGACACGGAATTTGTTATGCTTTTTTGAGCCCTATTCAGTTCGGACAAGTCTTAAATAAAAGTTTCGGGCAAATGTGTCATCAAATTTAATTTAGCACGTCTATAATGGTAGATTAACACTCTTTGTGAGAAAATGTGGATAACTGTACACTCCTTTAATATTAAAATCCAAAAGTACCCGTTTGTATTATTACTTTTAAAGCAAGTTTTTCTGAGCAAATATATTATACCTGGTCAACAAACATCACATGTTTTTGCCAAGGGATTTTACATTAGCACAGGTGCAAGAGCAGTGCATTCACCTTACTTCCTTCTGTAATATATAATGAGGTTCGAGGACACCGATTTCTTTCTTTATGACCTTGGTAATAAAGCCGCTGTTTTGCATTGCATTGCATTCGTTACAATTTGGTGGTTTCATAAAGGTATTATCATGGAACTGGAAAATAAAGGCTATTCTGACAAGTTGACAGAAACGATGAATTAGGCAATCAACTTGCAATAATTTAGTAAATCATAGCTCTAATATATGGAACACATTTTTCTCTGTATTTGGATGAAATGGTTCATAACCTACACAATGCAGGCAAGTGCTGCAACCACACATCCCTAAGTTAGATTGGTAATCCAGTTACGTGTAAATTCACATGTCATGCGCAGATGTTCAAGCAACACAATTGCAGTTTTTCTCATTAACCAAGTTTAAGTACCTACCTCAAAAGTTGACGAAACTTGACCAACCTATAGCTTTCCTAGGATTCATCCCCGGATTCCTATCAGGATTCAAACTTATCACATGATTCATCCTCAGATTCAGATTTATCTTTATACAGGAGTTAGATGTTTTTCTTGATGTTATACATGTCTTTCGTAAGGAAGTCACTAAATTCACTGGGGTGAAAAACTTCACAAAGGCTTTGGAAATAATTCACAAATGTGATATCTTGTAATAACTTGCAATGCCCAGGATTTTCTCGCATGAACTTTCGACGCACTGGGTGATAAAATGTTTTTAAAGTTCCAAACATGGTAACATATCCATGGGCTGTAAAATATCTAGTGTGAGGGGAGTACGAAAAGGATTATGTTATTGGAATTGGCGTAATCAATAAACTCCATGGAAATGTGTGACGAGTGTCCATCATATAAGAGAAGCACATGTTCGTCGGAAGCTCGATTTGGTAAACACTTGGACAAATGAGTCTCAAGGTAGTTCTTAAAAATTTGGCCATTACTCCAACCTGAGTCTGACATACGAAAACCACTTCCAGGAACAGCACCATTCTTTAACATGTCATTCATCCTTTTCCCTTTGAAAATAAAAGAAAGAAGGAACAGGTTGCCCAATGGCACTCCCAGCAGCTAAGACAGCGGTCATGGCACCACGGTCAGCAACAATTGAATTAGCTTTCATACCTCTCGGTGCCACCACTCGATGGGGATTATGTTCCACCTGTAAGCCACTTTCATCTACATTAAAAATTAAGTGTGGTTTTTCTTTCAGATTATATTTGTTCATTATTTGGTTGAGCTCCTGAAAGTAATTGGGGACAGTCTCTTCACTTGTTGCCTTAGCCCTTCCGAAGAGGCTAAGTTTCAAAGGTTTCACAACTTTAAGTTCTGGCCATCTATTCAGGAACCTGTCTAACCAGTTCTTGGTAAACATCTTACCATCATTTGCCTTAATCGCTAAAAAAACTGCCGTATTTGTCGCTAACTTTATAACGTCCGACCGAGTAAATTGGAAACCCAGTTTGGCCAAATAAATGATGTGGTGTTTAAATTTCTCTTCATGCTGCTTTGGTATGATTGTTTTTTTTCCCCATGGGACAGTCAATTTTGTCTTCTCCTCTCCTGACAAATCTTCTCAAAGAAGGCTCTGGAACCCCACATATCTTTGCGGCCTTACGTACTGGCCACCTCTTTTTCCTGACCAAGTTAAAGAGCCTCTTCATAGACTTGTTATCGTACAAACGATAGCATTTCCCCTACACAAAAAAGAAGAAAGATGCATGTGAGTTTAAGGGCATCTCTTTTGTTACCGATTTGGGAATTTCCAACCTCAAATTTGTAATATTTTTTTTTTTGGGGGGGGGGGTGGGGCAGCTTGTTTTTTGTGGGGGAAGCCATTCTGTAGCTGGAAGTACGTCAGGAAGTCTTAAGAAAATAATTTTACCCTGTACCTACCCTTCACCCATCCCCTCCCCTACAAAAGAAACAGTAGACTGAAAGAACAGTAATCTGTGCATGGCAATCAAAATCATAAGTTTTTTTTGTTCCTCCTGCTTTAAAGTGGACTAAGAACTATGTACTTTTTTTTTTCGAGCGGTAAACAGCTGACTGACGACAGAATAGTATATGCCATAAAACTCACACACTGTATCCCAACATGTAGCAGACGGATCGTTTTCACGGAGTAGTGGATTCATCTCAAGGTAATTTAGGATAAGTTTAGAGAGTAAGATTTCCAAATGCGAATAATACTTGCAATATTGGGGGGGGGGGGAGTGTTGAAAAGGCTTTAAAATGAACAAAAATTTCATCGTCACATACCTGAAAAGTATCCATACTCGTGGAAACCTATCTCTGCTAAGGTGCAAAATGGTTAGGTTGCCTTCAGTATGGTTGCCACGGTGATAACGAGGAATATTTTGAGGTGTGTCAATTACGGGGGTGCGTCTATTACGAAGCTTTCACTATACTACTACTGTAATACTACAGTATACTACGTACAGTACTACTGCTACTAATATGAATACTTCGACTAGTAGTAGTACTAATATATGTTTCTGATAGGCTAGGCTATGTATCCGTTACTTTAGTATCGTCTAAGATATATGGATCAAACGAAGCGAATTTCATCCCCCGAGACCAAGTGTTACCTTTCTATGCCATAACTTTTGAAACGCTAGGCCTAGTTGCACTTACCGTGTCTTGCATGTCATTATATGTATTTCTTGCAGTGATTGAATCTACCCTTTAACCCCATAGCAACCGCATCCGTTCGTGACAATCTCGCCGGACTGTCGTATGTAAAACTGCATGCTAGCCTATATGCGATTAATTAGAGTACTGTATACACACTTTGCACGTACGTACGTGCGTGTGCGCACGTGTGAATTGTAGCCATAGGCCTATATATATATATATATATATGTATATATATATATATATATATATATATATATAGAGAGAGAGAGCAGGATATAAACAAGAGGGCGAACTCACAATTCTGCCAACAGAGCCGTATATACGGCTCTGGCCGCCAACACGAAGCCGCTGTGCGGCCATTGGAAGTCGTCCGCCGTTACCAAACCTGGCAAGACGCAACACACTGTGGGCGTATGTGTGTACAAGCTATATGAACTCAGGCTAGCTTAAACAAAACTTTGGGGGTCACTTAACACGTTTTTTTCCCCCTGCAAAGGACAACAAAAGTAGGATAAATGATCCCGAGCCTTCATACATTAAAATAATGACATTTATCTTACCTACATATCACCAAATCCGTGCGAATTTTCCTCAAGACTTTAATCCGGTATGGAAACGGTGACAAGTACGTTAAATTTCCTTGATCCACAGAAAAAGTTATATTAGGCTATATCCTATCATATGGTTGGATAATCTACTTTTTCAAGGAAATGATCCACATAGAAATTTTCATGGAATAATTAGATACATTTTACGGTCAAGATCTTCCATTTTCTTAAATGCTATAAACCATATGAAAATAGCGACTTTCCTTTGTTCCATAAAAATAACACCTCGGCTGGTTTATTCACATTTTGCGAAATGATATTGCATATGAAATAACTAGGCGTGTACTTTTCACGATCAAGATCTTTAATATTCTGGACAATTCTAATCTGTATGAACCCAAAAATGGTGACATTTTCCTTCAGATTTTGATCAATAGGAAAATACAATTTGGATAATATCCACATTCCAATTTCCATCACACAATTAGTACTGTAGTTTTCACGGTCAAGATCTTTCATTCTTTTCAAAGGGTTAATCCTGTATGAAAATGGTGACTACTTTCCTTTATACATAGCAAACAAATACTATTCACTTCAGGGCCTAGCCTCCGCCCCCCCCCCTAATTATAATTATTTCGCGTTGGGCAAAGCAAAGTTTTCGTCCCCATTTTACGGCCCACACTAAGAGCCACCGCCGAGCGCGAAAAACAGACCCTAGTATTAGACATTAATTAACACTAATTATGACTGGGGTCTTTTTATGAGGACACTCTCCTATACCTGACCATTTTCTTACTAAACTAAATTCCAGCGACGGAATCTCCACGCTAGCACCGCTATTTTAGAAAGTCCGCCCTCTATTTTGTATCTTACTCTATGAGTGCAGTGCAGTATTGTATTCCACCCAACAAGAGTACCGTCACCCTAGTCATCATAACATGAAAACATTTTCCCCCGAGGAAATATCCTGGTTTACAAGAGCTGAATCATATGGTAGATTCATTTGACTGAAAACAATTCTATCATCAAGTCTCTCTCGTACCCGGTGTGTTTCAATTTGACTATACCATTTGATAATAGTTTGGCATCAAGTTTAATAACATTGGATAAGAGGTTGGCATAGGTTAGGGATTTCAGTCGTTGTACTTAAATCATGTTTGGTTCTGTACTATGATATATGTAATATATGGTGATAGTGTAAAATTACGAAACTAACAACAAACCGTTCATTTATATCCATGTATGTATTTCAAAGAGTAACTATACAGATATTTTTAGATGATAACCCGGCTCCTGCGAGACATGTGCCCCGAATCTTCATTTTGACAGCGGTACAATCTTTTGCCCAAATCGTTACAGAAGTTAGTTGACATAAAGTGCTAATTCAAATTAGTTCTTGCGTTTTTAACCTCTTGACAGGAATATGACGATGCGTTGCTCTACAGTTGTCCATTATCACTTCTTAATAAATGTCTACCAGTTTAAACAACGTGACTTATACCCATGGGAGCAAAATGTGTTGGTATAGTATAATAAATAACGTATTCATGGTTTACGTTTGACATACCGAGGATATAAATGTATATATATATATATATATATATATATATATATATATATATATATATATATATATATATATATATATATATATATATATATATGTATATATATGTATATATATATATATATATATATATATATATATATATATGGTTGCTTCAGCCCTATTATCCTTTTTTTATTGGCAAACCAAATTTCACTAAGAATGCGGTCCGTCAAGCTAATTCATTTCGAAAAAAAGTAAATACTATTTTGGGTGAAAGTCTGCGGTGATATTTAGTAACAAATTGTGACACCGATAGACAGGCGCGTAGCGAGGAATTTGCCAAGGGAGGGCAAAGCTTGTAGGCAAACTATCAAAGCGTAGCGCCTCCATTAGTTGGCGCGAAGCGTAAAAGAAAATTTTGGCCGAAAATGCCTCCCAGATCGCTGGAAATGGCACTTCCCAGGCCTTGTAAGTTGCATCTAAGCATTTTCTATTTTGAAATAATATGATTTGGATAAATAATCTTACGCATTATTTTCTGTTTATAGCCACACAAAGAAACTATGCCACCAAATATTGGGGGGGGGGGGGGGATATTAGATACTATAAACCCCCACCTAAAATATTTGGGGGACATGTCCCCCCACCGTCCCCTACCCCCATGATCGCCGCCCATGAATGTTGGGTATTGATGATTGACTCAAGTTACCATGCTGAATTTATCAAACAATTGGCAATCCATGGAGTCATCTGGAAATCTCATCTCATTGGGTGAAGTGACAGGGGAGAGGGGGGGGGGTTGTAGGGCGCTGGAAATTCTAAAGAGTTCATTCATCACGCGCCGCCTAATGTCGTAATTTAGTGAATGAAGCACGCATGCTAACCTCTTTGAACACGCTGACAAGCTTCTGTAGAGTTGTTTGTTCTTGATGGGTCGTAAAGCATGAAAAGAAAGCACAAAATAGCAAGAAAGCGATAAAACAATCTCTATTTGTAGATATATTTTTTAGATACCAGACTAACCCTCCGATCTAAATTCATAAATACATGTCACTTGCGATATAGCACATTTGACTTTTCCGATGCGAAACATTCTTGAACCTTGACGACAATCATATGGTCATATATACACTACAGGCTGATTGATATAGTAACGACTTGGTCAATTTTAGCGTCACATTTTCCATAGTTCTCCCCTCTGAGTTATACATATCAATTTTAGCCTTGACGCCATCTTGAATATGACAGAGACCGTCGAATCCGGCGGACTGGGAGAGGTCCCCCCTCCCCTTCCCTAAAGATTTGTGAAAGAAGAAAAGTGGCCCTGAATTTGAATTAGCAAACGGGTATCCTCAAAATTGATTTATCGGTTGGAAATAGTTTGGTAGTTTTAGACTTAATTGATTATTATAGGGATCATGATATCCCATGTTTTACTCTTCTTGATCGATTTCGAGACAGTCAAGGTTTTGACAAGTGGCATTCGAATATTGTATACAGTATTTTATCAGTACTTCAATCTCGGGATCAGTCTAACACAATGGCTTACGTTATTTTTTTACAATGATAGTAATTCTTGTATTTGTAACGAGGTACAAACTATTGCCCCCCACCCCCCCCCCCCCGCATCAACGTGGAGTAAGGGAGGGCTGTCCAAGTAGTGAATAACAAGAATATGACAGAGGTATTTCGATTAAAAATCAGGAAGTTAAATTTAACATTATGCTGATGATATACCCCTTATTTTATTTTCATAGCAGTATCGGAGTCTCTCGATAAAACCATCCACGTCATAGCAGGCGTCTGGTCTTGCAAGTAATTTAATAAAATAT
This sequence comes from Apostichopus japonicus, assembly GCF_037975245.1. NCBI lineage: Eukaryota > Metazoa > Echinodermata > Holothuroidea > Aspidochirotida > Stichopodidae > Apostichopus > Apostichopus japonicus. The sequence goes on from NC_092583.1 coordinate 3,777,446, forward strand.
ATTGTTTCCATTACGACCTTTTTTAGCAAGAATTACCAAAAACTGCGTGCAAACATTTGATATAAACGTTACACATGGTCCAATGAATTTGCTCGATATATACATTCTTTTACAAGTTAACGTGGAGGCGTTCCAGGAATGTGTCACATTGTTTAAAAACGAAAAAAAGAAACTATAACCACTAAGGCACAAAGACGTGCAAGATCAACAATTTTACACTGAAAAATGTTTTGTAAGGCTCACAAGACTATTGTAAATCGAAGTCTGGTCTATTCTAGTCTGTAAAGTCTTTGAAAAAACAACGTTACCGTTTTCTATATACATATATATATATATATATATATATATATATATATATATATATATATATATATATATGGAGGCTGAAAGTTTTTTCACTGTTCTTGATTTTCCAACTCATTACGATTTTCATTTATATATATATATATATATATATATATATATATAAATATATATATATATATATAGCAGTATAGTGCTCAATACAACTGGTGCAGAGCTATAAAGATATCGCACCCACCCCCCTCACCCCCCCACACACACAACTTTAATTCGATAAAATGATATAATACATACATGAAGGATCTTATAACCAATTAAGATTATGTTAATATAATAATCACTGCTGTTTATTTTTTATCATAATGTTGATTCCGGTAATTCCATGACTCTCCACCAGCACATGGATTATTCCTGCTTCTCTCCTCTTCTGTCAGTTCCTTTCCTGGCAAAGGTACTTGTCTAAACCGAGTAAAACAGTCCTTTCCGATTCTGTAGGTTTGCAAAACATATAACATAACATAACATAACATAACGTAACAATATATATATATATATATATATATATATATATATATATATATATATATATATATATATATATATAAATGAAAATCGTAATGAGTTGGAAAATCAAGAACAGTGAAAAAACTTTCAGCCTCCACCGGGATTCGAACCACGGGCCTCCCGTATATATATATATATATATATATATATATATATATATATATATATATATATATATAAATATAAATATATATATATATAAATATATATATAAATATATATATATATATTCTAATATATATATATTTATTTATTTATATATACTATATATTTATATATATAGTGTCCCTTTTCATAACTAAGTGTCACCCCTTTCTGGCAGAAATCACCCCTTTCACTCTTTTTGTAATTAAGAAGTGCTCTGTTGTTGACAAGTTTAGAAAGCATGTTAGTAAAGAAGTTCCTTGGCAATAAAAACCCTTTTAAATAGTCCTGATTATGAAACGGAGGATCTATTTTGTCGGAACGATCGGTAATTTTGTCCTTTGCACACTCACATCAAAATAGCATGCCCCACTCCCCCTCCTAGTCGTTCTTCCCCCCCCCCCCCACCCCCTCCCTAATTGCACCCTAAGATTCAACCATCTTCACCCCTGTTTATATTGCATTCATCCGTATAGAACAATGTGTTGTTCAGATTTAGATATCTTTAGATACTCTCATAATATAGATATATATGTGTGCTTGTATGCGTGTGTGTGTGTATATAATGATTTGTCTATTCATTTGCATACTACGAGGACTGTAACAGAATAGAATCGGAAAACATTTATCAGCTTCAACTATATCGTCCCTAAGCAAACCGCTTTAAATGAACAACATGCAAAATCATGACGTCATTGCCAAAACTGTACGACCTACCTTGTGGACATCCAATTATCCAAGCAAGAATCTGTTTCACTGGTTAGCAACCATGTAGTCAATAACACAGGTTCTCCGTTGCAATCCTTGTATTCCCCCGCCCAGCTGGTCGTGGAGGCGCCATTCTTCCAGAGAACGTTAAAACCAAAAGTATCGTGAGCGCCATTATGTGACACGTGACCAATGACATGTGCCGGTTGAGATCCTTAAGAAATTAGAAATAATATTCGTATTGATCATATAGCCTAGGTGGGTATACTGAATGGAACATATATCGTCCTCCTGGAACTTATTTTTTAAAGCAAATATATTAAAGCAAATATATTAAAAGAAAATATATTAAAGAATAGCACAACGCAAATTGAGTATCAACATCTACAGGACCACTGAAGAATAAAGAACTCAACCTTCAAGTATTTTTGAAGTGTACTAGTGGTACCGAGCGATACCAGCTTATTTAAGTAAATAATAGATTTGAATGTACATGTATTAAATATCAATTTGCAAGTGTTTCGGTATGGTAGGCTATAGTAAAAATGTGTAATTTACATGCACATTACACATTTCTACAATATTCCAATGTAGTTGAGTTCTGTGTTTATATTTCGCATGTGTCTTGCTCTCTGTATGAGTCTTCGTGCCAAACAGAGATAACTGATCAAGCTGGAAAGTTAATCTCAATGCTAGTACAGTTTTTTGCTACTTATTTCCTATTTGATCGACATAACCCACTTAAATAGTTATTCCAGATATGCAGATAAAGATTTATCTGGCTACATTAAGCCAGTTATAACTGGATAAACAGTCCATCCAGATCAAGATTTATTTGGCCATATAAAGCCAGATATAACTGGGTATGTAGTCAATCCAGATAGAGTTTTATCTGGCCCAGATATGGATGCCATAATTTCCACCAGGTACAATTTATATGGGCCATATAATATTTCATTTTACATCAAGTTATATCTGCCCAATTTTCGTAGTTGTCACAACGGTTTGATGATCTTGTTGGAAGTCAAAATCATGTTTGCTTAGCTAGAATTTTGACACTAACATTGAGCCCGCCCTTAAACTCTTTGCGAAGTTTGGACTTTGTCAAAAAACCGTTTTATGACATAAAGACAGGTTACAGGAAACTGAAGTATTTGGTAACCTAAGGCTATGGTCATATTGCAGCCTACTGTAAACACTCAGAGCTCATCATCCTAATGTTTGATATGATCGACTTCTGTGAAATGGAGGTGCAAATGTCCTTATAGTACTAGTCATACAAGCCTGTTATACAAGCAAATATTTGTTACAGAAAGGTGATGGGCAATTCTTTAAAATTGGGATTGTCCTATTGGCTGTAATTGAGCATTTCTCAATGTAGGGTATTTCCTAACCAATTACGGGTTCTTAAATTTGACAATGATTCGAACACTTACATCATACAATAATTATGATAAGTTTTACAGATTTTAGGGGGAAAATCTAGTTTTCAGCATAATTTCTGAGAAGTGAACTTAAAGCTGAGGTATTTTTGAATACTTGATATCCTCATACTGCAATAGTTATTTAATGAAAATTAAAATTTGGCTGCAATAATTTTTAACAGCACCAACACCAAGGCACATTATTTAGCATTTTGATTTCATCATTGCAGTTGTTACAACCCTTAACCAATTTATGCCATGTGACTTTCCCGATCACCTGGGTTTTTCGACCCTTCCAGAACTGTATCGACATATGATGCTCATATGTCTTACGTTTGACATACATATGATCCTTTTAATGTGATGTTCATATATAAACTCAATTCCGTGCCCTGCCTTCTTCAGGTAAGATGATCTAGTTTATTAAAGGACATTTACTTTTTCAATTCTTATTATGTAATGAACATACCAAATGTTTTCCATGCAGAGCGTTCAACAAAGTCGAGGTATTTGATTTCTGCCTTAATCGCCGCCAAGTTTAAGCAAACATATTTCGACAAAAAGTCATGATTTATATTGATTGAATATACATATTTCTGTTTTATGTCTTGTTATGTGGCGTAAGTCGCTGAATTCCATGCATTGCTTTCTTTACGCTTTATGTTTTTATTCATTGTATTGGTGAGCATTTGTTTTGTCTCCCCCCCCCCCCCAAATTAAATATATATTCCTAGAAAATGTATCTCCCTTTTTGGTATCGTGAATAGTGTCCTACTGTACATATATAGTTATAATAAGCAATTTGCATTAAAGTTTAACACAGGTCTCACTGTAGCATTTACACAATTAGTAGGTTACTATTTATGGCATCTAAAGGTAACGGGAAACCTGATACCCGGATTCCTGGACATGGTTGATACATACCAAAACATTGAGGCTTTGTATAGTCTATACTGGATATTCAATTGATACTTAGGCATATGCTCTGTGCTATGAACTATTGATACAGAATGTGTTAAAACTACACAAAGTATGTGTAATATGTATTCATAGCTGTGTACATTACACTAATCGAGTTGCTGTGTACTGGGGTATGCACAAATGTGAGTAGATTTAACACAACTGTTGTGTTAATGAAAACTTACACAACAGTTGTGTAGTTTCTACACAAGGTTGATAGGTGCACTAGTTACACAGCGGTTGAGTAGAATTTTACACAACCTATGTAAATTTTGTTTAGAGCGTAGAGATTATTTATACAATCAAAATCAGTTGTGATTATTTCAAACATCGCTTGGATCAGTTCTGACAAACTTTTCACCCGGACACTTTTCCAATTAAGGTCCAACTAACTAAAAATATAGATAAGCCGACACTTAACCGGATTATATTTAATTACCATATACATTGCTTAGCATTATAATTTGCATTAATCACTACAGCCTATAGTAATAGGCGGCCCTCCGACATCATCCGCTGGTCCGCTCAAGATTTCATTTCTAAATTCAATTTTTTTTCAATCATCGAGAAAGCCGATCCAAAAGGTATACTATAGGCCCGCGCACAATACCTGCATATACCCTGCAACTATATATACTCACTCAGGTATGTTTTAGTGAGACTTTGGTTCCATCTGAACCTTTGCTATATACAACCACTGATTCAAAATATATTTAAAAAAATCACACACTTCTACAGGTTATCGTATAAGAGCAAGAACAACCGATCCAAGAAATTCGTCTCAAAAAGCGTCCCTTGTATTTGGATCAATTAAATTAATGAGTTATTTCATAAAGTGATATTAACGAGCATCCATAAATCTTAATTGTACACACAAAAATGCCGCGAAACACATCGTTTTGATGTTCAAGTTTCATACGGTATACAAACCCCCTCCCAGAATTGTATACTTGTTTCCATTAGACTACGACCATGATTGCAATAAAATGACGAAATAAATGCAATAGAGAAATTCATAGCAGACAAATATTAGTACTAGGCCAGTTCCTTTTCTCCCCCACCAAGTGGGTCAGATGTAGTTGTAACGTAATTGAGGATTACACACCTTTAGCTCCCGGTTTTGACTCAACTGCCGTATAGTAATCCCCGGTGATAATCCCCTTAGGGTCTACGGTCAGTTCCACTTCTGATCCAAGTTCGTTGTACCATTTACCTCCGATATTTGGAGGTTGACCTGAACAAAAAAAGGAGAAGTTTGCTCTCTTTTTCCGTGCCTATATGGTAAAAATCCAAGTTGTAGATCAAAGTAGAAGCCATCTATATGTTGGCATACCCCTATTAGAGTATCCATCCGCTCGATTGTTCTCCTGCTTCAGGAAAGTGCCAAAGAGCAGCCTGCAGGAGAACATCTTTTGTGACCTGTTATCAATCATGATCTAGTTTTTTTGTGGCTAACATGTTGAAGAACATGAATGGAAGTACATGTGGTGAGAAAATTGGGTCAATTGAGGCAATTGTAGACCTCTTAAGGCCTCCCAGGAGCAGCGTACGAAAACTGTTTACTATACTGAGTGAAGAGGTTTGTTTACAAGTTACAAAAACTTCCGGCTCGGATAGCCAAAAAATTAAACTTGATAGTGCCATGAAAGGCCAACTTGTCAGCTATCCGGTGATGGATGCGTTTAGCCAGTGAGAACTTCTATCTAGACTTAGAGACCACTTACTTTAGTATTTTTGTACTTTTAGATTTAGCGTGTAAGTCAATGGGGCTTTTAATGGGCGTATGCTACCATATGCAACCAATTTGAGGTCCATATCAATTCTTTTCGCTGTTTTCCGTGCAGCTATGAGCTTCAGCTTCCTATGGCTTCAACAGGGAGACCAGAATTTCAACTTGCCGTTTTACATCTACGACTTTCTTTGTTATCTTAAATTGAATTGGAAAATGATTTGTTAAGAGTTATCTTTCCAATAACCTAACTTCTCATATCCAAGCACTTTTTACTACCGGACTTGTGGAGTTAAAGAGAATGACTCTTTTATACATTTCAGTAGTCATCCAGATACATTTTGCACAATGAACTATGCTCTAGTTACCCTCTCTTAGAGAGCCGGATACAACAGCATTGTTCCTCCCCTTTAATAGTGACTATCGATTTCATTGACACAGATCTGGAGGGGAGAGTATAGTTATCTTTCTGCAAATGTTACCATATTTCTAATTGGTTGAAATTTGCTATCTGACAAGACGTTGGCAAATCAGAAGTTCTTTATGATTTGACTGAAATAATTCAAAATCAACGAATTTATAACACCATAACAATGCAGCTATATGACGTTACTGATATATGTAACGTATGACTGTATAACAGTTTATAACTGTATATTAAATTGTATATATTTAATTGTATTTAGTTTTATTTGTATACTAATTGTATATGAAATTGTATATAATAATTGGATATGACTGTATACTGTGTAACGTATAACATTTTAAGTTTGCAATTTTATGCCACAAAAGGAATTGATATGTTCTTTCAATGAGAACAAATGGACCAAAATAGAATTGAAACCATCAACACATATGCTACGGCGAAAAGTGTTTTGCATATTTTGCGGAGGCGGATTTACTTCATAGTGATATGTTACTAAAAATAGATCGGCGACCCTAGATACATGTACATTGTGTGTACATGAGCACGGGCTAACATTTTTTTCCGCCTTGAACCGTCTCAGTATATAGACTAACCCTTTATACAGACAGTAATATAGACTGTGAGACAGACAGACAAACAGACACATTCATGCGGAATTGAGAACGGAGAAAAAGACAGAGGTGATGGTATCAATCGACAAACCTGCTCATTTTATGTACTTTGTAAAAAACAAAACAATAACGGAAGCATATGAAAACTTTTGTTACAAAATATGTTCTTACATGCAGTCTTCAAACGTCTTAAATTTCTATGCTTTGAGTCTACAGTCAAAATGGTAATGGGTCTATACTTTACCCTTCCTCGAATCTAGATTCGATTGTGATGTCAAAGCGTTAGTTTTATTCAAAGAATTCCCCATCTTATCTGCAAAGTGAGACAAGTGAGAATGAATACAACGGAGTGAATTCAAAGGATTTATTCACAAATTTCCCAGCCAATAATCCTATAGATAGACAGATGACAAAAAAGTACACGCAAGACCCTCTGTGTGATTTGATTCTATTTAAAACAAAGGCTGAGGGACTTTTTGTGGTGCTTGCGATGAATGTGCATGAAGGAAACAGCCAAAAACAATAAATTGTAAACATAACCCTGAGAAAAATGACTGGTTATTTCAATTTATTACAAATTGATTTCTTATGAATACAGGATTCGCTTTCTGTGCGGAGATCACCGGTTAGAACCCACAGAAATGCATCACATAAAAGCTACTTCACACCAGCTGAAAACAATACTCTCTGCAGCGTTTGGAATTTCACTTGCGCCATATTGGTTCACCCAAAACAACGACTCGCGCAAAGCTTGTATACGTTATCGTAACGAGCTTTCGGCGAAGTTCTGATCTTTTCGTCGAAATATTTTTAATGTTCACATATAGAAACACTTGAATCATCCGATTAACTCGAAGTTGGGGGGGGGGGGGGGTGTTAATGAACAGTGAATTTCAACTCTTATACTCTGCTTAGACAGTTGTTTGGCTTTTTGAAAGAAAAAGAAATTCCTAGTATGTTCCAAAATGTTGTACAATCCTACGTTAGCCCTTAACTATAGGTACATATGGCACAAAGCCTAGCCGTTTATATTGCTCAGTTTGATTAGAACTAGATGTAGGCAAGACGGCTTTACACATATACAGATTTACAGATATACAGATTTACACATACACAGATATATTTGGCCTCCACAGCAGGCTCTGCGCAGGGTACATTAAGGACAGACGCGTTTAAGCCTACATGCGGTAACCTAACACTGATAAATGAAAACTTCGCTTACATCATATAATAGTTATGTATTTGTGCAGTTAAAATGCCGCAGTTCAAATTCTTGGCACCTTAACTGTGCTTCCGTGTATAGCTGATAGGCACTGTTAAGTGTTATTATACCTTCCAGCAGTATAGATCGAACAGCAACAAACTGTTTCGTGGTAATACTGTACGTTCAAGATTCCTAAGTTTTCAATTTCCATCCCGTATGCACATTCCCTTAGTGACTCACATTTCTATTTATTTCTATTATATTTTTTTGATTTTCAGAATTTCTTACAGTATGGCAAATTCGTTGGACACTTTCTTGCGTAAAATAGAAGTGCATAGGCTGACGCATTTGGGTGAGCTGTTGGTCTTCAAATCGCTGCAAGCGACTAGCCAAAAGTATAGCTTCTATATAATGCAGTTCTATGTATGAATCCCATTCAACCACTGTAATGATTTCGTTGTTGTGTTTTCTTCCCCCAATTAAAGCAAAACTCTTTAAAAAAAAAGGGGGTGGGGTAAAAAAAGAATATAGACTACAGAATCTCCAAATACTGGACGGCTTAACTTAATTTGGATGGTATGTATAGTATAAAAAGTGTTTGATCTTACCGTAATCCTTTTGAATTCAGAAAACAAGCTATCCCAGTCAAAGATTGTGAATGTTTATGGCAACTTCAACGAAGCGTAGCAAATATAAAAGTACATACCGTCTGGCTTAGACTACGGTATTTCATCAACAAGTGTCCCTATAGTGTTTGTATGCGCATGAACTGGTATCTAGCGATTGTGGTGCAATACAGGAAGTGAAACCAAAAACGCAGTCAAATTTCAATAACCGGGTTTTCCCAGAAGAGAAAGAGGAAACATTTCGGTGTGTACACACCGATCAGTACACTAACAAATCAGTGGGTGTACAGGTACTTTTAAGAAATAGTCGCCCAGGAAAGAACCTGCATGGGCACGAAAACCAAACTACCAAACGACTGATCCGCTCTCAGCCCCAGTCCCCTTGCATCGGGACTGTGACTGTGTGATCATCGTCGGGTGTGCATCACTATTCCCCTCGAAAGGGAACAGATACTATACACATGATCTTAGCCAAAAGGCCGAGAAGCGAAGTGGGTGTACATGTTGTTGTTGATTACAACTACGCATGTACACACGTGATCTAGTTCCGGGTTGGGTCAGACTGACGCAAACACAATGAACGAACGTAAACAACTTTTGTACATGCCGGGTAGTCGTAAGGGAAAATAACGGAGAAGAGTTGCCATGGAGCGGTTCTGCGACAATATTTATTCATGAGGATTGCCTAATTAATAATGAGATTCTTTTCCAGTTTGAGCTCAGTCTTAAAAATTTTAAAGAAAATGTCAGACTAAAATTTACATCTCTCACACTCTATCGGTCGAGAGTAGAAGTGCCAATGTTAAAAATGTCCAAATTATACTTTCATGGATAAGAAGATCTGCCGTGGGTTGTCTGTTCAAAGATTAGCGAAATTAAAGGTGAAAACAATAATATAATATGTGTAAAATAATATGTGAAAAAAAAGTAGTATCTACACGTACTTTTTGCTTAAAATTGAAATATTGAAATCTCGCATGTTAGGATAGATCGATATTACGATCTTGTTTAATTGGGCTATATGCATATCGTCGTGTTAATATTAAGATAAATAATTCAGTCAGATATTGCCTCGGATTAATGGGAATATGATCTTTATAGAAATATTTTCAGACATCAAGATCTTGTAGCGAATGCGGCCAAGGGCGTAGGAACCGGGGGGCTGGGGGGCGCCAGCCCCCCAGTGAAAAATGTGGAGGGGCGGAAGTATCATTCCGCCCCCCCGCTCCGCAAGTCAGAAAACCCCTTTTTCATTTCCAAATGAGGAAAAAAATCTCATTTGGAGCACCAAATTGCATCTAAGGCCAGGTGAAAATACAAAATTAAGTTTACAAAATGGAGTGGGTGTTGAAGTGTGCTATATTGCACCAAATTGCATCTGAGGCCACCTGGAAATGCAAAAAATTCCAAAGGGGAGGGGGCACCCCCTCCCCTTAGACCCCTCCCCCAGGCCGGCCATCAGTCTTCAGCCCCCCCCCCCACTCAAAAGTACCTTCCTACGCCACTGAATGCGGCCCAATATGTGAATAATCAGATATCAAAAATATTATTTAACCCTTACATCCCAATAGTTCAATTTCTTTATGTCATGATATCCCGATTATGAGATAATAATTACAGAACATATAATATATTGAGATATACACACCACAAAGTCACCTTCATGGCTCCGTGTATCGGATTATCGGAAAAATCGGATATCATGTACGGTTATCGGAAACGTTGTGGAACCTTGGTGGGTGTAATTCCGACTAAACCGCTCTTGCGCTATTTATAGCATTTTAAGATAGATCCGCCACCCTGCCGATTTCGATAAAAAAGAAAACAAGAATCGGATTGGCAAAATAGTTAACAAAATCCAACTAAAACAAGAAAACTTACCAAAAGGAAACCCGGCAGCATTTCGGGGTTTTACAACACACTTCTGCAGTAACCTGGGTCTACGTCAAAGATATTTCGCACATAACTCTAGTGCTGTAAAACACTGGCATTATGGTATATAAGCATTTAGTGCAATTATATTACGTATAGTATAGACCTACATACCGTCCAATACATGCACGGATACACGGAAAAATAATTGTATCTCAATGAATTCTGCATTTCCATCACTTATAGGAAGTATAAATATTATCACTCAAGATCATGCTCATGTACTTAATTTATTACTAAAACAGAATTATATATGATAAAAATGAAAATAAATAAGAATTTAAGCGAGGTAGAGGAAAGGGAATAAAGACACATACGACAAAAGGATACAAATATTGTTTGCTATACCCATGCAGGTTAATAGATTCTCCACTCCCCCCCCCCACCCCATTTCATCACTCTCTCCTTGCAAAAAATATGTATAGGCCTTTGTAAGTCCAAGCCCTTGGTTACAGGAAATTTTTGTCTTGATATGTTATAGTTCAAGAAATAAATAAGGGAATTTGTGTATTAGCCATCTTTCTATATCTATTTATATATAGGTTTTCAAGATATTCACCTATAAAATATGCTTATGACTTGGGCGTATGATGTTAATATATGTTATTCCATTCTAATAACTCAACACAAACATGTGTTTCAACTTCATATAAACGAAGGAGCACATTATAACTACATAGGGCATCTTATTTGAGCCTATAAGTCGACTTATGTTTTCCCATTGAGTTTTGTGTTGCATCTGAGGAACTCGAACTAATGGTGTGTTTTTTAGACTAAATAGTCCATTCACTTTATTTGACAACCCTGACTTGTTTACAGGGTCATGTTGGTATAGCAGTGTGTTTTAATTGTTTATACCATATCGATAGTTTATTGAGTACAGTCAGTCTTTAACTGGTTGACCCAAGTTTATGTTTCAAGGTCTAACATTTCTCTATCATTAAGCCGGTGGTGGCACGTACAGTGGGCTGGCGAGTGGGGGTGTCAGGGGCACGTTTGTGTTGGTTGAAGGCAGTGGGGTCGCCAAACATTTCAAATTTGGGGGGGGGGGGAGTGCACAGCACATAATTAGGGGAGGGGTCTAAGGGGAGGAGGTGTCCCATTCCCCATTGAGAAATTTTTGATTTATTAAGGGTCCTTAGATGCAATCTGGTGCTATATTTTGCATCTTGAAGTAACTTTTATGTTTAAGAATTTTCTGGCTTCGTCTGTCCGATATTTATGTTTTTAATTGATAAAAAGTTATACAAAACATGGAAATTATCCATTTTGCTTCTATAGTGAAGAGTGTTTAATTTGAAATTCATGCATGGTAGTAATGAAGTTAAGCACTAGCGGGGCCTTTGTGACCTTGTTAGTGAGAAAACAACTGGTTATTGTGATGGTCGCTGGAAAAAGTTTTACTGATGAACATAATACGTTTCGTCCGTTGTAAAATAAAGTTTTTGTTTGAGTTTTCGTATTTTAACACTACAAATCGCATCGGGGGGGGGGGGTGGCCGGGTGGGAAGGGGCACCTATATATATATATATATGTTAATGCAATGGAGGTAAACGACAAAGGCAAATGAATATATATAAATGAAAATCGTAATGAGTTGGAAAATCAAGAACAGTGAAAAAACTTTCAGCCTCCACCGGGATTCGAACCACGGGCCTCCCGCTCTGTACGCGGACACCCTAACCACTAGGCTATGGACGCTGATTGTATGTCCAGAGGTTCGAAACCGGTAAGGAAGATCGTAATTCCACTGTAGGCGTTTGTCACCTATATCGAACAATACTAGTTCTGTTTTTGGTGACATATTTTGCCCTACTCTGTTTGATCTCTAGAGTAGGGCAAAATATGTCACCAAAAACAGAACTAGTATTGTTCGATATAGGTGACAAACGCCTACAGTGGAATTACGATCTTCCTTACCGGTTTCGAACCTCTGGACATACAATCAGCGTCCATAGCCTAGTGGTTAGGGTGTCCGCGTACAGAGCGGGAGGCCCGTGGTTCGAATCCCGGTGGAGGCTGAAAGTTTTTTCACTGTTTTTTCACTGTTTTTCCAACTCATTACGATTTTCATATATATATATATATATATATATGATCTTGGAGATCAGCCCTAGTAGATTTAACCTTGTTTTGACGAATATAGTTGTTTTGATTCACTGATTTCGGTCAACTGGAGTCGAGTACGACGTTGCAACCAAATCGTGAGTGTTCGAGGGAACCGCTCTAACAGACCACGCCCACAGTACATGAGACACTTGACAGCAAAATAAAGATATCGTAGATCAATGATGAAAAAATGAAATGGTGAAAATTTCATTCACAACTCGTAACCGATTTGTAATGAATGTGTTAACGACAAGGGCGGCGGAAGCACTTTTAATCTGGGGGGCACCAGAAATTCGATTGGACCGATGCAGCCGATATTTAGTACCCTTTATAACTCTTATTGTATTATCTTATTTGCGTATACACATCACTCCATCAACCCCCCCCCCCCCCCCAAGGAAACAATGCATACTAGCTCTGCAATATCCAATGTGAAAATTGGGAAACAAGGGAAAAGTTTTCTTTCGAGACAAAATGAGGTGAAATCATTATAAAGTCCTGCACACGCGATCGATACATGCATGAAAGCAAATGAAATATGTCAAAATACGAAAGGATGGGGTATTATTATTGTAACGACTTTCCCAATAAATATAACCAATATGGAAGGGTAATAACACGGCGAATGATATATGTTATTGGCATGCGATGTAATAACCGACGCATGCCTATATGATATGCACATTAACATGTTGAACTCTAAATCAAAATCTAAATATAAAACTTCCCGAAATATTTCAATCGACGTGGGTTTCACTTTGTAAACTCTTTTTTATTTAGAAATTTTTATGTAGAAAAAGGGCACATTTTTAACCTGAGGAAAAAAGTGGGGGGGGGGGGCACGTGCCCCCTGTGGCCCCCGGTTCCGCCGCCCTTGATTAACAAGGATAGTTGGGTTCCAGAGGGAACTTTAAACTGGACATACCCTATAGGAGTAAAATAACACCTCAGTACACGGTGGCATTTTATACACCTCACATATATCAATATGAAACAATTGAGCAAAATGATCGGTGCTTCAAACAACAAAAATTTGTAAACGTAAAGGGCCTGCAAATCGATTGCCGTCGAATCTTTTACGAGCGAGCAGATTCCTGCATACGGACTAAGTGTTTCATACATTTGGGGCGTGGTTTTGTAAATTTCGTCAGCATGAAACACTGACGGTGTAGTTGAAGCCCGCAATCAAAATGGCGACTGTGTCATTGATGGCGACTGGTCATATGGACCTAAATGGCCCTGGAAAACCAACGTTAGGTAGGTCTGTGGGTTAATATTTAATATGCGATCTACATCAATAAGTGTTTATCCATGTTTAAGTAGCCCAGGTTCACGTTTGAATAGTGAAAGATGCCTTGTTTGCAACAAAACAAAGCCGCCTAGTGTTAAGCCCATTGTAGCCTAGCTTAGTCTACTGTAGACTTTGTAATGCAAGGCCTGCGTTAGGCCTGCTGCCGACCAAGCCTGACCAAACCTAGGCTAGGCCTAGTAAATATAACGGAATAAACATAGGACTGTAAAATCCTCATTGGCGCTACGAATGACTAAAACTTTGGACTGTAGACTTTAATGCCTAATATGATAATAAGGCCTAACATTAGAATCCGTACCATATGAATGGGAAAGCTTACTTGTAGGGGCTAGGAAGAAGGAAGTAGGGTTAGGGGTTAGGAAGTAGGGTTAGGAAGTAGGGTTAGGAGTTAGGAATGGTACGGATTCTAAATTAGTACCGATAATAATAATAAGCAGGGCTTGACGTAAGCCTCAAAAAGGGCGCATCAAAAATGCCATTGTGAGGTTCCAATCATGAATGGCATCACAAGCAAAAATTAATCTGACTTTGGGAAAGGCAGTGACAGCTTTTTTCGTAGCTGTATTACAACATCATACAAGGAGCAGTAAAAATGTCTAATGAGACCATTTCATTATGGATACTGTAATAATACAAGTATCAGGATACAATTCATTACAGAACAAAAGTCTTAGTTACGCTACTGTCTTATCAGTCAGCTAATTTATTTCTTTCGCTGGGATGGCATAATGAATTAGAAGTGCCTAAAATTTCCAAGTGTTGATATTATATATACAGTACAGTGCAAATCAACTTTTTCCTGCATATAATTATAGCTCCACAAATAAAAGTCACATACGTACATCAGGGATGTGCTCAGGAATGTTTGAGTGCTGCGCGGATTTGTGCGGTAGTGTGATCCACGTCCATGGGGAGGAGGCTAAGGGGAGGGGGTAGCTTGGTATCTGTAACATGTCTTCTGTAGTACTATGCGCACAATACTTGCTAGACTTATTCAGTATCTCACTGCAACTTTGAGTCGTTACTCGATTAGGGACTTTGTACATTTCCCAATTAATACTTTTGTCCTTTAACTGCAAAATGCTGAGCGAAAATTTCACAGATTCTCCACTACGCTGCCTAATCAATACTAACTTTTACGCATTGAAAATCTCAGGCTTGACAAAGCATCTGTCTTCTCCTTGGAACCTTTGTCGAGTGAAAAACTGCACAAACTCATGGCAGCGAATGAGTGTTTACTTTCTCAAAACTCAAAATTTATGTATATTTTGCAAATTATGACTTGGCATGTAGAAAATGCCCAATGAAGTAATTGAGGCTGATTTTGGCTACATTAAGTGTATTCGTATTCTGACACGAAATATTTTATCTTCACACTTCTGTGTTAATATTAACGAACCTAATACTATCATATCGTTGTTTCGTGTAAATAATGAAGAAAATTTAGTCAGATCCTTTGGAAACGGAGAATGTGGGGCTGTGGACGTACTGTAAAACTTTTAATTGCCATGGCCTTAAGACTTTTAATTCCTAGAAGTTAGTTTGGCTTGATCATAGATATCGGTACCCAACACTGACTTGCAAAGCCTAGGCTATATTGTTAGTTGGATCCCAAAATGTCCAGACCATTTGGGGGAAAATTATGGAAATAACTGGAAAGTTTCTCCATTATTTCAGAATTCTTAATCATGAGTGATGATTGGCTGAGAGGGGACCTACAGTAGGTCTGCCTCTTTTGTCACACACACGTTGTACAGGGAGTGGTGTTGTACTGAGATGCTTTTGAAACAGCCCAGGCCTGCCTTAGACATGTAATACAAGACAACTTGACGAACGGATTGTTTTATAAATGAGATCGCAACAATCTTTAGGTGTTCAAGTCTGTGATCTTGAAATTTAATGCACTAGATTGAATGCACTAGATTTAATCACTAGATTTAATGCACTAGATTTAATTACTAGATTTAATACACTAGATTAATGCACTAGATTTAATGCACTAGATTTAATGCACCAGATTAATGCACTAGATTTAATGCACTAGATACTGTTACTTTTGTTGAAATTGAACATTGTTGTGGACCCTTTCATTTTAGATGGTGGTGGCCAGGACCAAGACAACCTTCTAGCTCATTTAATGGAGAAACTGAAGATGACCAGCAAACAGGTCAAGGCTTGGTCCGAAGAACGGCTCAAACTCAGAGATGCAATGGTTAGTTCCAGTAAATTCCAGTAAAACATAAGAATGAAATTGATGAAATGGATGAAGTGTCTAGAAGAAAAATAATAAGTACCTGTTCATTGCTAATTTGGTCTATACAGTTTAGTTGTCAACACTGCCTGTGATTGGTTCAAACGAATGCACATTTATAATTTATTCACTACCCATAGGCCTAACAGATTAAGTAATTGAAGACTAGTTCATTTGCATATACTAGAACAATTTTATATTTTGATCAAGGGTTATGATAAAAAAAGTTTGAAAAAAAGAAACGGTATGGGTTTGGTTGGCATAAAAGTTTCCTTCAGACCAACCACATCTCCCATCGAATGGAATGAAATATCTACAAAGGAATTAAATATCTACAAAAAAAAAACTGTTTTTTTGTCAATTTTGTGCTCCATTCAAAGCTGCTAAGACTCAGTTTGGTATGCCCAATTGAACATGTTCACAACCGTAGCAGTTTGCGATGAACATTCTTATTGCATACATTCTTATTGCATATATTCTGTATTTTCGTATGACTCATTTTGTACCATCCTATAGAGGGGCTGATGAGGAAGCCCGTTTAAATTGTTTTTGATATGATTCGACCCAAACAGTATTTCCTAACAGAGTACACAGAGTATAAAGTTTCTTCATAGTTTGATATTATTATTTTTTTTTTTTAGTTTGATATTATTATTTTTTTTTCAATCTGTATTCTGTCAGGCTATTTATAAAAATACAGACAACGTTGATCCAGACAGGCTCCAGAAATGTTTGGAAAACATCAAGAAGGCTATCACGGGTAAGAATTTTGACACTTTTCCCGCAAGTTGCTTCAATTTGAGAATGGTTTTGCAAATTGTTGTAGAAAATTTGTGACTTGTGTGAGGAATTCTTAACTTCCACATATTCATTCTTTAAAAGGGTGATCTCTACATTCAGACATCAGATGACAGATTTGTTTCGATCTTTTTCCTTTTCTGAGAGTTCCATTAAAGATTCTTGTTAGTCCTGACCCTTATCTGCCCTACAATTTCCTTATCATTTTTTAGCTCACACACATTACCGTGTGTGAGGTTATGGAGAACCAGGTTTTTGTCAAACTTTTCAAACAAATTTCAGTGACTTTTGTCTCTAACTCATTCCACTTGAAATTTTGTAAGCTTGTTTTGGGGATTAAACTTTTTCCTTTTTACTTGTTAAAGATCATGAATTGATCAAACATTATTGAATTTTTGGGTACATTTAGGAGTTCCACAAACATTGGGTCATAGTATTTGCACAGGAAACCATTGTTTATTGCTGTATTAATTGGGTGTATTGCCAGCTTTCTCTGTTGAGCTCAGTTTAAAGTGATATGGTAATAGAAACCCCCCCCCCCCCTTCCTTATGTGGTTTGTGCCGTATGTTATGATACCTCACTGGTTTGTTCCAACTGTCCACTGGTATTGTTTCCAAAGTGTTTTCGGGAGGTTAGGCTAGGGCCTAGCCAAAATTACATGTAGGCTTTATGTGCATACTGCACGAAAATAGGGGAATGCAGTATACTACAGTAGTTGGAATGCACCAGCCAGTGGAACACTCAGTTGTTTCAAGTAGTGTCTGGAGGCGGGCGAGTTATCAAACGGCTGGCGCCTAAAATGTAGGTGCAAAGTAGGTCCATTCATTCAGACACACTTGTCCAAATGGTAAATCTGGCATGAGCATCTGCGCGCCTTGGTGCTCTAGTGTTTGGTATCCTTTGTTTTTAAAAGTCTGTGGGTAGGTACTCAGACATTGTTCTTCCATTAAAAATGTCTTAGAGAAGCAACGAATCTTATAAATTCTTTCATAAGATAATTCTTTCATGTAAAATGTTTTAGAAGCATCAAATCTTTTGCCATTTGTTTCAACGACTCTCGGTCTGATTTATTCTACAGTTTCTTCGTTACCAGCCATGGTCGAAAGACTCGAGGCTCTAGCCAAACCTGTAAAGTGAGTAGTACCATGAAAGGATGGGATATAGGAATTGAGAATAATTTTACGAGCACAGCTGTGATATACAGTAGCACTTGGTGTTTGAAGCAGGTTACAAGAGCCGACCCTCTGGGTACAGAACTCTAGTTCTGTTGAGTCATTGACAAGGCTGACGCTCTGATGCAGTAGTACCATCCTGAAGGGGACTTAACGGAGTTACCATCCTGAAAAGAGTGATTTTGAAGAAGGGGTTCCCTTAATTACCACTGTGACAAAAACGCTTGGGTTGCAAGGGGTGTACAAGCTAACACTACAATCTATCACTGTGTGATAGCCACAGGTGATGTTCAAAGCTGGTTGATCTCGATACATCGTCGCCAAAGGTATTTTTTATCCAATAACTGATGCTTGTAGAAGCCAATTACCTCGTTCAGAAAGTTGTATCAATCACGCAGGAATTCATTTGATTGTTTTTTTCCTATGAACAACTGCCTGCGAGTTCATATTTTGCAATGTAGTAAATATTGATAACTGCACTCATTAAATTTGTAATCCTGTCCTGACAGTGTTTTGGCTTTTATATTTTCGCAGCTTAAAGGTCATGTCAACTCAAGAGGGTAATATCTTCATAAGCTCAGATACCTTCTACGTTGAAGTCCAGATGGGTGAGAACGGGAACGTACAGGACGTGATGGTGGCCCATTGCAAAGATCCAGTGGTGAGTGGGAACTTTTGTGTTTGATATACCTAACTTGCAAACTGGTATTCAGGCTTAGCCTTGGGGTTGGTTGAAGGTGGTAGCTAACTACGTTATCATTTTGTTATATCCTAAGCAAAACAAAGGGCTTTCACCAGAACTTTTGTGTTTGATTGTACCTAACTTGCAAACTGGTATACAGGCTTAGACTAGGGGTTGGTTGAAGGTGGTAGCTAACTTCTTTATCATTTTGTTATATTCACATAAAACAAAGGGCTTTCACCAGAAAGTTTGTGTTTGATGTACCAAACTTACAAACTGGTATGCAGGCTTAGACTAGGGTCGGTTGAAGTGGTAGCTAACTTCTTTATCATTTTGTTTTATCCTGAACAAAACAAAGGGCTTTCACCAGATAATGACTCTGATAAAGAAATTGTGCTGATTTTGACCATTTGTTGTTGAAGTTGTTGCCAGTTTTGCATCATGTCTCCTCCTGTATAACATCATGCCATAACATTTTATAAATATAGGATTCATGTTTTGCTGGTTGTGTATCGATGGAAAAAATGTCTTAGGTTAAAATTTTGCTCACTTGTCTCAGTAGTTTTGTAAACTTGTCAGTAGTAGGGAGGCCAATGATGTAGAGAGCTGTTATAAATGTGATGGTGCACCCTCAATCATCTTACTGTTTGTTAGTTGTGTAAGCAGCATGTTATCTGTGTAAGTTTATTTCATCATTTATATATTTGTTCTAAGATCTAGCTAATTTTCTCTTGTAATCGTTCGACGATCACCTCGGTGTGTTGTCGGTGTCTTCACATCTTAATTTATTTATCCCCTGTAGAGCTGTACTGAAATGTCTGAATCGCTGAAACAGAACAATTTTAAAGAATTTGGAGAACATCTCTGCGGACTGGCAGATTTTTACCAAACCGGCGGTGATGCGTAAGTATAGGTGGCATACAAATGTACAAAAAGATGCATGAAAATTCTGAATGGAACTGAGGCAGTGGCTTTAAATATTTTGTTACTGTCAGTAGGGCTGTGTCATTCCGGTTAATTCACTAACCGGTTAACCGTTTCTATTAACCGAACGGTTAACGTTTAAACGTAACCCGTGTTGTTGCCTCAAAATAAGAGCCGAAAATCAGAGTTATATAGCTCAGATTATAATTCCGAAAGAGCGCCACCACTTTTGATGCGGAAGTACATTCTCAAAATAGCGCTGCACGTATCGTTTTTTCGTAACGCGTATGTCAAGAATTTGGTTGTATTTGCTTAGTTTTGACGATCGTTGCATTGAAAAAGACGAATCGCGCGTTTTCATGAAGTTTTAAACAGATTTTTGTTTCTCTTTCAGTTCATCGGTAACTGTTACAGAGATATTCGAAGCAAATATTTCTTCGTTAATTGCGTAGCCCCTACTGTAATAGCGCAGGCATTGTATGGCAGTTATAAGCCTAATATTACTAGGCCTACTTAATATTGGCATTGTGTATTGAAGTTCGCGATCATATGGAGTGTTAGACTACAAGGCTTTCACCAGCTAGGCCAAGGTTAGGAAAGTCGGTTGTTAGGAAGCGATTACTACAGAAGTGTACGGTAGTAGGGCTAGGCCTACGCAATTACAAGTACAACAATGGGTCACAGATATATTGAATTTGTGCAATTTGTGGCGGGGTAGGCAGAGGGTTGGGGGGAAGTGTGGATAACATTGTAAAATTTCCCGCGAACACCCTGTCGATTTCCCGCCGGAGTTCGCGCAGCAAACACAATTAGCACGCGTAGCATAATGGCGTGGGGTGGTCCCCCGGTGGGGTCATGTGGTAGAACCCCTTGTGGGGGTCCAGGGGTTAACGCCCCGGAAAATTTGGCGCGTCTGGCGATAAAATATTCGCAGCTGTGGATGCAAAATACTGACAACTTTTTTAATTTAAATTGTCACGAAACTGATGAAAATTTTGAAATGACATGACATGACATGATTATCTTAGACGTTTAAGAAAAGTAGGTAAAATATGATCCCCGTAACAGCTAGGTAAGTAAAACAGGCAACTGACTCCTCCGCATGAACAAGACAATCTATTCCACATGATACATGAAAGTAAACCTTGTAATCACATGTTTAAGGCCACTTGACTTGATTAACTAAATGCTTAATATTGTTTCCATGTTCTTGTAGAAAACGTAAACTTCGCAATATAGGCCTACAATTAGTTGTGTTTTTGTAGTTACGTGAGATCCGTAACCGACGAGGTGGTTAGGCTATTTGCTATACACTAAACTATGATAGGATATTATGTTCTCCGTAATTTTTGAAATTCTAGAAAATACTTTTTCGCCACTTAACACCAGATGTGTTCTTACGTTTTATTCATAATTGGGTGTACTAGAGCCTTGTTTACATGACATTAGTTGCATTTAGCACGATTTGCCAGTTTCGCGTGAATTTTTCGAAAGTTTTTTGCTCGATCTTTCGTAAAATTTGAAAGGTGTACCAACTTACTTTTCGTACACAATTGGTTATTTCTCTAATGATTTTCAGAGTTTTTTTTTACAGTCAAGTGTATACGTTGTGCATTGAGTATAAACTTTTCGCGAATGCAAGAAAACGATGCGGGGATTTCCAGCAGACAGATGTTTTCTTTGTGGGATTACTGAGTCTGTTGAATGGAATCCTGCACCTTAGAGGGAACACTGAACTGAAATTACATCATAATAAAGAAAACGTTTACTGCTTAAATACAATATAAATTTGAAAGGATTAGATGCAGACTCGCCACGTTGTCGAACGGGGTAACAATAGGCGCTTCACGGGTCGCATAGCGCTTTGTAATCCCTTCAATCATACCGCCAATCTTGAAAATCTTTTGTATGGATGCGTGATAAAGTTTGCAATTGTTACGTGATTTTCGGCAAGCAAATGTTGCGGTCTATTTCGGGAATAAAGTGATGTGAAGACGCGCCGTTGCGACTGCGTAATTGGCATTACAAAAACGGTTAAACTTATACGATGTACGGCGGACGTTTATCCGGCCGTTCGGTCGGTTAACCGGTTAACCGTTTAACCGTTACAGCCCTAACTGTCAGACATCCCAGCAAAACCTTTCAAACCTTTCAAAACATTCATTTCAAACACAGCTCTTTATGTTTCAAAAATATGTTTTAAAACCTGTATTTTTATTTTAAGTTAAAAAAAAATATTTTAAAGATTTAGTCTAGAGTAGAATGATTGTATTCAGTCATGCTAAACATTTGCCATTAAGTTTTTGTGGACAGCCAGGCATGATTCATGCACAATATACAGTGATACAACAGTGATACAAAACAGACTCACAAACAACAGTTAATGTAAGACAGGTATTTTAGATAAGGGCCACAGGTGATGTAAAAATGGATGGTGAGATGGTGAGTATGTTATCAATAAACTTCATTGTGGACCTTTGAAACACCTTTATTTTCATGTTTGAAGCCTTCAAAAACCTTTATTTCTTCATTTACAACCTTTAAGAAAACCTTTATTTTGTTGAAGAGCTGCTAGGAGGTCTGTACTGAATTCTCCCCAAAAAGTGCCAGTTTACTTTTTAATTATTTGGAATATACATCTTTCATATCCATTAATCTTTCTGTTGGTCCCTTCCCTCATAAGACCCACTAGTGCCCTAATTCTAACTAAGAAGCTTTGTCTAAATTTCTGATAAGTGTCTTTAAGAAGAGGATGCACACCAACTAGGAGCACATGAAACGACTAATCAGTATCACATATACATGGAATGTACACTGTAATACCTACTGCTAATCTCAAACTAAGTAAGAAGGAAAGTATGGATGTATGTCTCAATTTCTACAGATGAGCAATGCAGGCTTCTCGATTCAAAAATAAATCTGTTACTGTAAGAAACTTTACATTACCTTATCAAGCGGATATTCAGTTCATGGAAAACATTTCTTACCTATAAGCTGGTTGCTTTAATTGGTATAACTTGTTGTAAACGTGATATCTCTCATAACAATCGCAGTTCTTCTTTACTAAATTTATTTTCTTTTGTACCCTTTTCTTTTGTTGTTACAGAAATCAAAAGGCAAAGGCATTCAGCAGTTTACAATGCTTGGAGAAAGATTTGCTTACAATTTTGGCCATTACTAAAAAGTGAGTGGACGGTTTAATCTCGTTTGGATCGATATTATGTGCTTCCCTTTATTTTGTATCATTTAGCATCTCAGTAGTACCTTCAGTTAGCATTACATACCTTCAACTGAGGTTGGGTTAAAAGGATTGTCTGGTGGCCCAAAGAAGTTACCTTAAAAAATGATAAATAATTTTCCAAACATGTTGTCAAAGTATGAGAACGCTAATGTTGCATTTGACAGGGAAACAATTTTTTAATCGTTAAGGAAATGGGAGTGCTAACTTCAAGTCGCCTGTTTTGCCTATTTGCCAGCGCAACGTCAATCACCAAATTGATGCGTTCGAACAAACGGTACTTTTGGTGAGAAACTGGTGAATTTGAAAACCAGATTTCTACAAGAAGAAAACATCAAATGGGGACAATTTTCACATGGTTAGCAAGAGAAAATTAAGAACTATTAGTACAACGTATCAAAACCTTTCACCAGACAATTCCTTTAAGTGGTGATTTCCATAATATGTCAGCTTTGTTATGTTAAAAAGTATAAATGAAAGTAATATTTGGGGGCTGTTTTCCATCTTTAAATCATTAATTTTAGACCTGGCGCTACAGCTCTGGCCACTGTCAAGAATAGCCTTGGATACTGTACCCCAAGAGCTGGAGGTGAGTCAAAATTTATCTAATTTATCCCGTTATAACTTTATAATGTAAGGCTGGCAAAAAGTCCTGGCAGAAACATCCTGGCAAAATTCAGGGATGTTGCAACTCTTACACGTATGGAATGTGTAGTATATCCACCAGCACCCCCCCCCCCCTCCTCTCCCCTCCTTCTTTGACCTACTTTTCAAGTGGTCCTTCTAATTTCTGTTGGAGTCTCCCTTCATTTCTTATGGTATGTTTCAATAGAGGTAACTCCTCCAATCACTCATTTCGTGCAGTATGCGTCAGTTGTCCATTTTGCATTTCCTGCTCTTTGTTATTGTGTGTTTGAAAATCAATGTAAAATGGATGAAAGTCTTGTGTACTGTTTCCGGTGTACTGGAACGTATTTAAGTCAAATGGTCAACTTTTATGCTTTCAATCCCTCGCTCTCTCTTCTTTTGCTTGCCAGGAATATGAACGGAACACAATATGAAAGGAAATATGATTGTTTTCTTTGCTATGTATGATCTCTCTACTGTTCATGTTAATATACTGTTCATTTGCAATAATGAACAGAAACCACTTCTGGAATTTTTGTAGCTTGTTTTCGTTAGAGTTGGTAGAATTGCATGACACCCTGGACCCAGTCAGTGACAGCAGTTTTTTTTTTTTATATTTTCTGTCTGCCAGGTCATCATATGAAGCTGACATTTTTCATCTCACCATATGACCTACTAGATGTAGACCAACAACAGCCGAAGGAGTTAGGTCCTGATGGTAAGTCTCAGTAATTTACTGTGTATCGTCAGTGTTATGCTCTCCAGTTTTCCCTTCATAGACACATTTCCCCTTTCGGTTGAAGCACCTGGTCACATTTATAGCGTCCCTTCATAAAAGTTTAAAAATGGAGACTTTACTACCAGTTTTTGCTCATTTAGGTAAAACAGCAGATTATTTAAATTCTTTTGTGAAGCCTGCTACAAACACTAACTGTCTAGAGTCTACCCATCCACACTTTGGTATTATATGGTACTGTATGTATGGTGATAAATTACAGTAGGTTGTCTATAGGATTCGGGCTGAAGCTCCGTTATTGCCATCAACTGTTGGGTCAAGAGTATAGCATCAAAATTGAAAAATCACCCCGAAAAATTAAAAGAATTGTTGTTCACGATATAAACTCAATCTCTACAAATGTTACAGTATGGCGAAGCATCAATAAATGTTGATGTATTGTGCTGGCTAAACATCGATGGTCTTCATGTTTTCCTTTTGCATTAGCCAAAGCATTGGTGCGGATGATACTTGTCTGTATTACCTGTATTTTATCCCGTATAGATATTACCTGTACCAGTAAATTAATGCATACTTGGTAATACTTTTATTTGTAGTTCTGTGTGTAAATTGGTATTACTGAATTATGTGTAATTGCCTTTGCCATATTACCTGTACTATGTTATTACCTGTACTATAGTATTATCTGTACTACATTATTACCTATACTATGTTATTACCTGTACTATATATTATTACCTGTACTATATATTATTACCTGTACTATATATTATAACCTGTACTATATATTATTACCTGTACTATATATTATTACCTGTACTATAGTATAATCTGTACTACATTATTACCTATACTATGTTATTACCTGTACTATGTTATTACCTGTACTATATATTATTACCTGTACTACATTATTACCTGTACTAAAGTATTATCTGTACTACATTATTACCTATACTATGTTATTACCTGTACTATGTTATTACCTGTACTATATATTATTACCTGTACTATATATTATTACCTGTACTACATCATTACCTGTACTATAGTATTATCTGTACTACATTATTACCTATACTATGTTATTACCTGTACTATGTTATTACCTGTACTATATATTATTACCTGTACTACGGCATTATCTGTACTACGTTATCACCTATACTATGTTATTGCCTGTACTATGTTATTACCTCTACTATGTTTCTGCATAATTATATTACCTCTAATGGTATTATTTGAATTACCTTATATAATTTATTTACTTTAATTTATCTACAGATCCATTGCCCAAGGATATCGGCTTATGGGTGTCGATCGGTCTTGAGAATTCACAGCCGAGGAAACTTCAGACGATGCCACTAATTGTACAGAGTACAACTGAAGGAAAAGTGTAAGTCTTGTGTATTTTCAGTCTAACGAGTATATGTAGTAGTTCATTTCCCCCTCCTCCCCCTCACAGTCGGTATCTTATGTACATGTACCCCTAGGTAGAAACTGATGCCAGTGTCTGAACCAATAACCTTTTGCACAAGTTCTGTACCGTGCAAGGCGTTAATGTGTAAGGACAACATGTCCATCTCCAGAAACATTGCTAGACAAATTTATTCATTTGTAACGACATGTAAAATGTAAAATTACAAAAGCAGATGAACATATCAATTGATGTCTTTATTTTCCTCCCACTTTAAACATTGACCCGGACATTCATGTTTCAATCTCTTTTTACGGAGACATGGTTTTTCTTCTGCTGCTGACGATGACGATCAAAGATAATATGAAATGCACATTGTTTGCAAAGGGTCAAAGGGATCAGTTATGCTAATTATTGTGAAACTCTGACAGATTGGCCTAGTGATATGAATCATTCATATTTACACGGGAGGCTGCAACACAAAGAAACAGAATAATAGCATCATTAACACGAATAAATGAGTTGTGTCCGCAACAGGCATTGGAGACACCAGAACATTCATGAAGATTTGTAGCAGACTACATTGCTACCAAGAGAATCATATTGACCGTCAGCACTTTACTGTATGACTGAAATTTCTTGTGAAACTTACAGAGCAGAGGGAGTTTGCTGATGATCGATTGAAATACAAAAGTGACCTCAATTTATCTGATTAAATGTGAAAATGCTGCAAAAACAGGGATTTCTATCCTGTGCAGGCAGCTGTAGCTGTCTGAAGTATTATCTTCCCTTTCATATATGTGTTAGCTCATTGGTTAACACCGGTGTCTTTCAATCATAAGGTTCCGAGTTTAAGTCACTCCAAGATTAATGTCTGTCGTCCAGTTACAGAGTTGTTGGCAAATGACAATTCGAAATGGACGTTAAAATATGAATATAAGAGACTGACTTTGGTCAGCTAGCGGCTTTGATTAAGCCAATGATGGCTTCTTCGCAAGTTCCTGCTTGCAGGAAGATCTTCTAAAATATATACAATCATACATATATGATCTCTATATGTGTGAGTTGTTACAGAGGGATTCTTCTTGAGGCAGGTTCTATTCATGGATTGTGTTTTAGTTCTTTCGAAGTTTGGTTTCTTCATGTATATGAAGCTTTGGAACGACCTACCACACGACATAAAGACTGCCAAATCTCTCGCCATATTAAAGAAAATTTTAAAAACTCATTATTTTTAGTTTCTCAACGTGATTTTGTCACTTTTATATACTCGTGTTTTTATCTACACTTTTACTTTTGTACAACTCTATTCTTTGTGCTTATCCTTTGTTTTTTATAGGTTTTGGTCTGTTTTATAGTCTTCTCGTCATTTTAGATTTTTGTTTTTGTATTTTACATATTGTTTAATTTTCGTTTATGTGTTTTCTAGACTTTATATTCCTTTGATTTCTCTGTCTTTTTATTTTTTTTATTTGTTTTAGGTTTTGTAAAGCGCCTAGAGGCCTTTTGGTATTTGGCGCTATATTAAGAACTTATTTATTATTATGAATATTCATCTTAGGGTGTTGATAAGTCACTTGTATGTGTAAAGCCCCAAATATAGTTAGTAGAATTTTACTAGGATGAACCATATCGAACTTTTCCTTCTTTACCAGGACGCGTAACAATTCACAGCTAGGACCAGCCAACAGCATCCACCTTCCGGCTGTTTTTACTCTCACTCTGAGTCAACTAATGCCTGTATCTCTTACCCTCTTGAGGCAACTTCAAAGCCTTACTGGTAAGGTTAATACGTACCTCATGATGACACAGTTTGGTCAAGGGTCTTTTGAGGCATGCATACTCTAGTGTGTTTGCAGTTATGATTAAATACATGTAATGTTGAATGCATATCACCACTTGTTGATTCCTTGCCGAAGGCAGAAGGAATCAATGCGATGGTGATGGTGTGTGAGTATATGTGTGTGTATATGACACTTGTTGTTGTCATTGGTCAAAGGTCGTTTGATGTTAGCACTGGTCAAAGTCTGAAAACATTTGTTTACAAAATAGACGTTCAAACTCGATGTGTAGCTAGCCGTTAGTGAGTAGACGATCTGAAGTGTTTTTCATGAATGTCAAAGGTCATTTGAGTTAACAGAAGGAAAAAAGGGTAAAAATCTTGTAAACATGATATCTCAAGGAAGGTTTTAATGCAGTTCTAATATTTGGTATCTGGATTTCCTGTTATCAGTTCAGCAAACCCTATTGAATGTGGTGGAGGTCAAAGATCATTTAAGGTCAGCAGTAGGCAAAATGTGAATATATCAAAAATGGTTTATCTCCATAATCAGAACATAATAGGAGGTCATATATGCCTGGTATGATAGCCTTTTGTGTTGTATAGTTTGTACACAATTTGATGTAGGTCAGAGTTCATTTAGGTCACCAGGTGTCAAAGATTAAAACATTATGTAAATATGATATTTCCAGATAGAAAACTAGATGGTATGTATGCTATATTGAGTACAAGAACCCTATTGTTTTTGGTGGAGGGTACAGGTCATTTGGGTTCAGCAGAGGTTACACTCTGGACATTAAACATGGCATCATAATCATAGGCATTTTCATCAGATGTCATAGTGGCATATGGCTTTCCTATAATGAGTGCAGCAGCCCAGCATTTGTTGTGAAGGTCAAAGTTCATTTGATGTCAGCAAGGGGGGGAATTGTAAGTATCTTAAGAGCACTGTAGCAGGATAATTTTGTTTTCAAGTTGAGACTTCTAATTTGCTTCAAGTCAATGTTTGTTTAAGGCTAGCAGAATTCAATCCCTGAAAACCTTTCTTCCTAGAGAGGGATGTGGTCAGTGATTAGCTTTTGGTGTCAGCATGACATTTGGTGCCCAGGAAATGGTGTACAGAAAACACATAATTGGTCAGACCTTAGTTGATATTGTTGTTGTTATTTACTGCAATTGAGAATGATTTGTATTTTTAAGAACCTAAGCAAATTCTGAAAATTTACACCATGTCAGGGTAATATTTCATTGCTCTCACTATCTTGGTGATAAAACATTCATGCTCTCACCATCATTAATTGGTACAGGTTTAAGATGCTGCTTAAGATTCAAGGTTTAAGATGTTGTATATAGGCTAGTCAGAAATTACTGCCCAATATGTTAAATCTGCTCTGAATTATCGATATAAAGACCTCAGGAATTTATTTTGACACAGAACATGCGAACATATCACATTACAGTTGCTCTTCTTACTGCTTGTTATATCAACAAGTACATTAATTAGCACGTATTTGTCTAAAGATTTGCCCAAATATGGTGCTGTTTGAAGGTCATTTGAATTCAACAGAGGTCAAAGTCTGGAAACCTTGTAAGCTTACAACTTAACCATATCTTTGATGGAATGGCTTTTCTTGTCAATATTTGAGCTTTCCTCATTTAGATGGCTGAGAGGGTGTACCACTAATGACTGTTATCTGTCATTAACTTGCAGAAGGCTAATGCTGTACCTTTGCAATGATCAAGTTATCTGGAACACTTTTTTGAATGTTCTGGTGCTTGATTTTAAAACACATTTTCCTCAGTTGCTCAATCATGTGATTCAACTATAGTAGAAACTTAATAAGGCAAGGAATCACTAAGCCTGCTGGCTTTCTGGTTATTAAACTGGTCTCTAACTTCTTTATCCTTTCACCTTTGGGGTCAGGAATAAAGGCTGTATGGGGTTTATTCATAAAATTACGAGGTGGCGTTAAGGGCCATTAATTTATATTACCGAAAGAGCAGCTAATTTTGACTTTCGTTTCAATCCTCTCACAAGTCGAGAGTGAGAAGGAAAATAACCGTACCAAGATTCTTATGGTCTTTCTAAATCTAAATTTTTCATCTTTGATTTGTAAGTTCATAAATTGAGGGGAATTGGAGCGGTAGTAATTTGAATACAAAGTTTAGAAATCTTCTGCTAAAGGTTACTTTTGCATTATTTGAAAGGGTCATCTGACCCATTAATAGCCACATCCTTAAGTAATTTGTAATTTGAGGAAGTTTAAGGTCAAACTTCATGTGGTGTCTTACCATGTTTCCTCTGCATGTTTAGGTGTTACATTGGTGTACAGCGAAAACCAGACACCTCAGCCGATCAACACCCTAATATGTCGTCACACCCTGGATCCTGATTTTATCACCAATCAACAATCGAGAAATGCTCAACATCCAAGAGGCTACACTTTTCATGTCGTAAGTCATTAAATGCTTTGCTCCAAGCTTTCCCTGTCTTCATTAACATTTCCATCAACATAGTTTTCCAAAAGACAATAGAATCATTTTTCGATGTTGCTCACACCCCCCATTGAGCACAATTCCAGGTCTCTTCTCATGAAGTGATATGAAATATTTTTTACCATTTTACACAGGTAACATTTTATCTGGTAGTTTTATAATAACCTCCACCTTAGTATTTTCACTATTTCTCATTGAATTCTCAGATGCTATGCAAATGATGTAACACAGCTATATTATTATACAGGCATTGCCATCAAAGTATGCCATAAACTATGAAGATATGCCCACACTTCATTCTGCAGTAAGGAATACCAAAAGCTCACCAAGCATGATGATCTAAAGGATATGTCCATGTTCTGAAGGATATTTCCATCCTGTAAACTGATATGTAGTTGATGTAACATTAAGGTTGCAGAGCACTGTTGAATGTATGTATGCGAAATAAACATACCCTTTCGCATATCAATTCACAGCCAAAGGGCTCACCGAATGGGGAGGATTCTCTGAAGTTAAAACAATATCTTTAATGTATGTCTTTAGTGAACATAGTCAGTTCATGTTGTAATCACCCACACAAACTTTATTATGTCTGTTAGAACGTGGATATATCTTGTAGAACATATATCCATGAGCCTCTTGGTGTTTGTAATTCAAATCCAAAGCATTAGCTAAAAATGTCTACTAAAGCAGTTGTTTACACTTTCAGCATAACAAGTATTCTGGAAGTCAAATCCGTATGAAAAGAAACTACTTTAAATTTTGTTGCATTCATATCATGACCAATGTTCAAAATCTCGAAATCTTGTTTCTTATGAAAAGTAAATCACAGAGCAGATGATACCATGAAAAAGCTGCAGTGTTATACATTTGAATTTGAAGATGCTTGTGGGAACTTTATCTGATAACTAATTTCCTTCACTTGAGATTCAATTGTCCTTTTGTTCTACATAGAATCTCCCCGATCAGAAACAGCGCTACTATGTAACCGATTCACCGATGGTAGGAGAAATCAGAGGAATCCTTATCACAAAAATTCACTTTGCCCAACACACACAAGTTTTACAGACTATAAATTGTTTGCGTCAACAAGCCAATTACAATGCTCTGGTTGCTAGCTGTGTGCGGAAGGCAGACCAAGAAAGTAAGGAAAACAGTTTAAAGCATTGTTAGGAGTTTAAGCATTTAGTAGCTTAAAGCATTGTGAACATGCATATACTGTTTTGTGACAGCAGTGATACATATGTAGTTTGTTAGTACCAGCAGTGCAAGTGAACGTGTTGGGTCAATTAACAATGTTGGTATGCAATTATTAACACCATGTACAATGTTCATAATTTAAGTACGCCCTGTTCATAAATCTTTTGTTTCTATGATGTATGTTGGTGTATGGTAACTTCATATGTCACCTAACTTTGCATACTGTTGTGTACATAAGGAGCTGTGCCGATAGACTCTTTGTAGCTGGCTGTAGTGTTTGCTAGTCAAATTGCAACACCTTTTTCAAGTGCAATTTTAAGCCACACAGTCTCGACCAAACAAGCTAACATTTATACAGCACAAGAAGGAAATGTCTGATTATTCTGAGTCACTTTCAAAAAAATCATTTCACCCATTTACTGTAATATACTGTACATCAGCATATGTGCAAAGTCAGGGAAACTCTTTTGGCTCAAGTCCTTTTCTCCTTCTGGTGGAATTTGATCATAGTAACAATGAAATTGCTCAGTTGAATTATAGAACTAAACCACAGAGGAAGATCCAAGATATTATCATTTTCCATGACCTTGAAAGTAATGTTTGTTCCCTTCATAGCATCGCAAAGTTACCATATACAAACCTTCTGTATGTGCCTTTTCATAAGGTACATATCATGTGGTTTTCCTCTGGATATTGGCACAAAATAAATTTGCATTTATTATTTTCATTATGATCATTATTATTATGAATATGTCAGATGTCTTTGTGCAAGTAAATTGTAAATCATATCTATCAACATAGTACAACTGTTCATTTAAATCTATAAACAACATGTATATATATACCATATGTCAGTGTTAAAGTATGCAATGTTTATGAATATCATATCTTTGAGAGGTACAGTATGTGGTGTACTGGTTGAACTGCTATATATGTATTTGTTAACAAGGTAATCATGTCATTATTTCAGACGATGAGAGCGAAGAGGTCTTTGAAGTAACAGCTTACAACCTTCACAGGATGACTGTTCTCTTTGAGCATCCAGCCAAAGATGGCATGGCCTGTGGTATGTATGATATTAGGTTTATTAACAAACAATTCTGACAATTTTTGCAAGCATTTTGCTCTGCTTATTTTCAGAATAATAAATATTATCATGTTCTGTATCAAGTTCTGTATCATATTAGAGGTTTCATCTAATATGACATTTTATACTTTTATTGCAGTTGAATTTGATACATCAGATGCAGCGAACCCAAAGTGTAAGCTATACCCCAGAGAGGGTGAAGAGCCCTTTTGTAGTGAGGAGTATGCCACAAAAGTTTTGCAGAAGTGCCTCTCCATTCCTATCACCATGAGGGCTATACTAAAGAAAACAGTTGGCTGGTTAGAAACCCGTAAGCAGAAAGAGGTAAGTTGTCTGCAAGATAACAGAATGATGCTAAAATTTGTAATTGGAAAGTATTGCAGTGATACTGAAATTTCATCACACAAAGTTAAAATTGTGGGTTGTCAACTTTTGGCTTGTAATTGTCAAAGGCAATAAATGGTCACTTGGTACAATTGTATGGTTTAATACCTTTTTAGGCATGGAAACCTCTGGGGTCAGTTCCTGTGTGAAGGTTTGCGATCATAATTAACAAGTCCATTATGTAAAAAGGGCAACCTGTCTTTGGGAGAAATAACAGAACAACTTATTCACTCCTCTGAAAAGTAAATGCGTACCAAAAGGACCATTTATTTCAAAAAGGCTGTTTTCAATCATTTTTGGTAAAATGAATAGTCAATCTGGGAATGTTTAGAAATTTGATAGTAGTTGAGAAGCAGTACATGTTTCAAACTAGCAATTATGAGTTAAACTTTTAAACTTAAATTTTATGACTATCAAAATTAATTATGTCAAGGTTACTACCATGTGAAGTTTTTATTAAGTAGCAGTTTTCCTTTGTTGCGTTTTTCTCAATTTGTTTGATCTTGAATTATTAACTGAAGATAAATCTTAAATAATTTTAGTTTAACATGTAATGGTAAATAAGAATTTAAAGAAGGAAAATGCAGATATATGAAATGAAGGATATCACAATAGTAAAGAAACAATTGTAGATATTGTGGATTTTTCTTACACAGACTGGACTAAACCCTTGACTTTTTGTTTCTATCTTCAATTTGTTTTTTTTTATTTGACATGTCCTAATAATATGATCTATCTTTTTAATTATAGGTACCTGCTGCTGCTACACCTGCGATGGGATCCAGCCCTTTTCCAAGTCCAAATCTGCCATCATCAGGTCCATTCAGTGCCCTTCAGAAATTGCCCAAGTCATTTGGGGGCACTCAGGGTCCATCCTATAATTCTGCTAAGATCAAGGGAAGAACCCTGTCAGGAACTCAAAACTACCAGGGAAGCATTCTTAGTGACCTGACAAGCTCAATGGCGACATTCTTTCCACAGCCAACATACTCCAGCAGTACAGCAGCACCAGTGCCTCAAGCTGTGCCAGGAGAACCCTTGCTGAGTCCACCAAAGCAAACACAGAATCCCATGTTAGCAAGCCTTTTACAGAGTACCATTACAGGGGGAGGACCACCAGCTCATCGGATCCCTGTACAACAACAACAATACCAGCAGCAACAACAGCAGCAACAACAACAACAGCAGCAACAGCAGCAACAACAGCAACAACAACAGCTGCAACTACAACAGCAGCAACAGCAACAACCTCAACAACAGCCTCAACAACCAGTGGACCCACTACAGATGCATCCAACACCACCTACTCCCACCACTCCAACACAAGCTAAACACAGTAAGAACCCAATGTTGCTTAATCTGCTTCAAGAACCAAACATTGATGCTGCCAATGTTACATCTCTGAAGGCAACCAAAGCTAAACAGCGCAGAAAGAAAATGTCAGAGAAATCTCCACAACTTTTCCCAGAAGATGACTCTGGCAGTGGAAGTCACGTCAATCAAGATGTTTTCATGTTTACTAGTGCACCTAAGTTATCATCAATGCCTTTGTTAAAGGACACACCAAGACAGTCTTCTGTATCAACTGATCCTCTGAAATCTCAATTTGACATGAATAAACCAAATCAAACATTAACAGAGTTCTCTCCCTTGATGAGTAAACTAGTAGATCAAAATAAGATGAAGAAAAGACAAAGCAGATCGGATAGTGTTACCTCTGTTTCAAGTATTGGAGCTGTGCCGCCATCCCCAAGGCAGTCACCGAAAACCCCAATGTCACCAGCAGGGACGTTGTCTCGTCCATCTCGCAGCATCAGTAGTACTCCAGAGTTATCGGCACCAAGTCCATCTAATATTCTACCAGGTATGATCACTGAAATGCTTCCAAGATCAGACCCACTACCAGGGATAAGTCAGAGCCATGTCCTCTCACCTGACTTTGGTGTTCCACCAAAGGTTCTGACAACACCCTCACATCAAGTTCCTAGTGATCCTTTTGATTTTACAGAGGATATAAAGGACATCATTGAGATCAATGTGCCAAATTTTGAAGATATGTTCTTAAATTCAAAGACGGATTCTGATGAATTTGGACTGAGCAGCGTCAATTCTGCTATAGCTAAACTTGAGTCTGCATCTGTGTTGGACAATGAAGAAGACAAGAAAGACACCATTGATATGCAAACTAACCTCCTTCACCCAGGATCTAGGAGTCAGTCTTTAGACTTGATGTTGCCTGGTGTTGTGTCAAACAGACCTCCTGGAGATGTAGCCCTGGATTTATCTCAAGCAGAAGTACCAATACCTAACATTAGCGCTCCTGTCGGTAAGGAGCTGAGGTCATCAATATCCTCCTCACCTACACTTCCAGTTCAAAGCCCTATGCCATCTCCTCCTCCTCAGTCGAAAAAGAGTGTCTCCAAGGCTCATCCATCAAAAGGAAAGCCCAAAGATTTTTCCAAGTCATTTCAGAGTGATATCCCCAAGCCCAAAACGAAAAGAGCCAAGAAGAATTTGAAAGAGCCTGCTGGACCGGCTGATGTAATTTCCAAGAAAGGCCGCAGAAGAGGGAGAAAGAAAAAGTATCCGGACTCTTCTCCAGAGTGTGCAACTGGAGAAGACTATGAGACGACAGTAGCATACGGACAGCCATTAAAGATGACAATAAAACTGAAACCTGCAGAGGCAAAGCCGAAACTCAGAGTCACTCCTCCATTAACCAAGATTAAAGTGAAGACCTTACCAGCTCTTGGTACATCAGTAAGTCAGTTGGGACAGAGAGAAGATACAAATGAGGCAGTTTTCAAAACACAGAGTACAATACAGCAAACTCAATTACTTCAGCCCAGAAGAGATCAAGAGGATTTAAGAAAAGATAAAGGTGAAACAAAGCCAGTGGAAAAACCGCCAAAAGACAGTAACAAAACAGAGCCACCAGAAAGAGTAATGATCAGAAAGTCACTCGATCCACAGAAAGTAAGATTTGATGAACGGACATCCTCGAAAGTGGCAAATTTAAACAGCAAGCCAGTTTTCAAGGCTGGAAGTGGTGCAAAGATAACTAAGGTCAGAACAGATCTAGCAAAGAGACCTGCTTACATATCTAAGGCAGATGTGCAAAAGCCCAGTCCAGAGGATATACTCAGTTCTGTGCTTCCTAGACCATCTGTATTATCCTACAAAATTCCAAAGTTGAAGAAACCCCCATCGCAGGATACATCACCTAAAGTTGGACCTGAAGGAGACAGTGGAAGCATACCACAAATAGAGAAAGTGAATCAGTCTGTTGTCCCAAGCAAAATTTCTGATCAAACCAGGCTTTCTTCCCCAAAGAGAACCCCCATCTCGGCAATGCCGAGACCAAGAAGTGCATCTCCATCTATGAGGCAAGATAAGAGGTTTGATGTAGGCAAACCAGGCTTCACAAGGCCCACGCCTGGACAAAAAGGTGGGTCAGTTAGCCCAAGAGGTTCAGTAAGTCCACAAAGCAGTATTGGTAGTAGTAAAGTAAGAACATCTGCAGATAAATTAGATAAACGTGGTGAAACGCCCTCTCCTAAGGATTCAAGTTCATCTCCAAACAACAGAATGTCTCCACAGTTGAGATTACCAGCTACATCTGGCTCATCACCTAGTAATCCAAAATCTGGAATATCCATATCCACTCAAGCTGTGAACAAATCTTCCCAGGACAATGCTTCCCCTGTGCATCCTAGTAGGTCTCTGAGTACCTCCTCTCCTAGTTATACCTCAAAAACAAATACAGGAAGTACTTTCGCTACCAACACAAAAGTGAGACCATCTACAACGCTGGGGTCCAAAACAGGCTCCTCTGGTGGTCAGCAAATGAAGACTCCTCTCACTGCACCACCACCAAGCAAATCTCCATCCATCCCTTCATCAACAAGTTCCCTAAAGAGTGCACCTACATTGTCTCAGGTTAAAGTATCTCAGTCACCAAAATCTTCTCCAGTGGGGACAACTCAGCAGCAAGCCAAACAAGTGACTAAGCCAGTCCCTCTTGTGATTCCCTCAAGTGCTAGGGCACCATCATCGAATGTCAAAAGTTCCGCACCAGCGACTCCATCGACTCCTCTCTCATCGACTGGACCACGATTGAAGTCACCAAAACCGCGCAAAATCAACTCTTTGAACGCTATTGTAAGCAAATTGACAGAAAGAGTCCAGGAAAAGACAACTGGTGATGGAGCTCATACTACTGAGAAAGAAGATGACCACAAGAAGCTGGAACTTGTTCCCGGCGATAAGGAACAGGTTGTGCGAGCACTTCTGAGCTCTGGACTTGTTGAGAAAGCACCTGTAGCCCCAGCAAAGGTTCCATCACAAAAGATCCAGCAAACACCACAAAGTAAACAACCTGCAAAGGATGAAACAGCAAAGGCTGCTCTTGTTGCAAAGCAGGGTGGGTCCTTTGTTGGAAAGTCTAGTACATCACAAACCAAAACTGCTGTAGCTCAGGCATTGAAAAGCATATCACAAAGTTCTAAACCTGAGGCCAATCCTGCATCTAAAGAAAGTCCCTCACCAACTCCAGCCAAATCCACTTCGGTTTTGCAAACCAAGAACTTGAAACCATCCACTCCTTCCAACAAATCAGCACCTACTAAAACAACAGGAAACAGCAATACTCCTGCAAAATCAACTGCAGTTACATCAGCTCCAAGAACGACCTCACAGGTCAAAGTTACAACCACCGTCTCAAAGACCTCATCTGTAACACCTACTTCAAAAGTGGCCGTAGGAGGTTCAAAACCGAAGCTGTTTATTCCAACTTCTGGTATAAAGCCAAACCAACCAGTCCAGAGTCCTTCAAAGACCCCAACCAAAACATCACCTTCACCATCGTCTCATCGTCCTATTATCTTAAGCAAGTCCTCTTCAACAGTGACTTCACCAGATAAAGGGGCCACAAAAGTGACCCGTGTTCAGATTGCGCCGGTTGCTGAACCTGCCACAGCTGGTGCATCGACCCCTGTTGGGGCAAAAGTCACAACCAAAGCTCAGAGTCCATCATTACCTTTAAAGCCAAAACAAGACAAGAAAGAACAAGATCCAAAAACAAATCAATCCGAGGGAGATGCAAAAGAAATAAGTGGTAGCGATTCTAAAGGGGTCTCTGAAACAGAAAAACCTGTCGAAAATAAAGCTGACCAGGAGCTTGCTAAAACGGAACCAGAACAGCCAAAAGATAGCATACCAAAAGAAGAGACTGAGGAAAGCTTGAGCGACACAAACAAAGAGAAAGTGAGTGCAGATCAGCAGAGGGATGATGGAAAGCAGGTTATTAGGTCTGATACAAAACCTGTTCAAGTTGAATCTAAAGACAGTTCAACAACTGCCAAACCCTCAAAAGATGCAGAAAAGAATGATGAGAAGAAATCAGCTGTTACCTCAGACATTCTTAGTACTACATCAACAAAACCTTCCTTCAAGAGGTCAGCCTCAAAAGATGGGAGTGATGATATTCCACCTAAGAAAGTTCAAAAAGTTTCTTCAAGTCCAGGACCCAACTCACCAGAAACTGGTGATGCCTTGCAGATGGGTATTCCACTGTCGCCAAAGTCCATGAATGCTATTAACAAAGTCCCTACCCAAATGTCAGCATCCTCAGCTTCCAAAGCTGGTGGGATGGTTGCCAAATCTCCATTTTCATCCATCCCCAAGGAAATAGAATTTAAAGTTCCAAGCCCAGCTATGTTACCGCCGAGTAGCCCCAGGAATATGGTTTATAATGTCAGGAGTCCTGGCCCATCCTTCAAGCCTTCTAGTCCCACAAAGGCTACCAGTCCCGTCTCGCCAGGCGTACCTAGTCCAACCGGTGCGGAACCAGCTATCGGAGGAGTACCCAACCCGCAAGGTGTTAAAAGAGCCGCCACCCCAGAGGAGTCTGCTTTACCTTCCAAACGGAGCATGCTACTGGAATCGTGCTCCCCGGTCAGTCCGGCTGAGAGCGATGACGGCTTGATCATCGATGTTCCAACATCTCCCAGCCAGAGGAAGCAAAAAATGATAGCTGGAAGAGGGAAAGAAATTGGAGAAGCCTCCAGCAGAGGACACAATCAAGTGAAGTCCCCGTTACCCCAGTCCCCTCTGGTCAAATCACCAATTGCGAGCAAATCTCCAACCGGTATCAGTGTCGGTAGTGGGGATGCCGGTAGTCCCTGCACATTGGATGACGATCTGATGAATGAGGCCCTCAGCTCTGTCAGGGAAGATGCATCATGAACTATTCATTTCATTCAGCATCATATTCAGCAGATAGGGTCTTATGTAAGCAGGGCAGGTGGGAGGCCTGGGTTTTATTCATCGGATTGGACCCACATAAAATTTGGTGCACTCACATCTTGGTGATTATTACAGTTGTCATCTCACATAGACATAACAACTTCTGAAATAACAAAGTTTGAAACTTCATATAGAATTGGTGGCTAGGATTGGAACGGAATGGTGGAACTGCAAAAGCCTTCATGAGGAAGTTTGCTTTGCAAAGATAAATGTTGTCAATTTTACAGAGTATAAAGATTAGTACCGTTCTCAACTGAAGAATAGTTATATGTATATCTTATGTATACCATTGGGAGGATCAGGGCAAATGTTAGTAGCTACTCTGTAGATATTTATACTAATGACAGAAGGAAATGTGATTGTTAGGAAACTGGATTGACCTAAGGAAGGTCACCTTCATTGTATGAAATTATCTGTCACCTTCGCAACAGGACATTTCATGACATAATGGTACAGGGTAGGTGTAAATATAAGTAGAAAGGATAACTACAAAAGATAATTAAACAGGACAAATATAGTAACATAAGCCAAGCAGTGTCTGTGAGATGAGTAGAGTGAAGCATTTAGATGAACCTTCTTACCACAGGGGAACTGGGCAAGGTTACATCTCTGTTAGTTAACTTTAAAATCCACAGAACTATGTAAACGTTTTTTTGTGAATTAACAAAATATCTTGTCGGATGGCTATACACGGATCAATTTGGTAAGCTGCAAAGTCTTTGTATGCTACAGTATAAATCCATGATGTCAATTAATTATTCTTATGAATTTATGTCTCTTTTAATAGTAATAATAATAATTATGAACATTAGTTTTGAAATGCGCTGGTATCTGTCAAATAGACTCATGGCACAGTGAAACAACACTGAGAAAGGGCAAGAAGAGAGAATAAGATAACAAAAGTTAAAAGTTGATTAGATGTTGTGTAGTTCTAGAAACAAATGAGTTTTCAGAGTAGATTTGAAGGATTCCAGAGGAGTTAAATTGTTCCAAAGATGCTGGGTAGCAAAGGCGAAACAACAGTGTCCCCAGGATCTGTGAGTAGGCTCTATATATGTAACATTATATGGACAAAGATGATTATGTTATTTTCTGTTTGGTAAATGGAACCTCTCTCGTTACCATAGGTATTTAAAGTTAAATATTAACTGCAAGGAAATTGTCAATTCAGTTACATATTGCTAGACAAGTGTGATTCAATAGGAGAGATAGAAATGTGTAAAGATGGCAACCAAAAGTAACATGTGTTTATGTATCTGCATTGTGTATGAAAGTATTTAAATAGGTGTGTGCTTTTACTGTTAGGCCTAGCCTGTCTTAGAGTCTGTTTAATATTTGTAGTGTAGACTAGGCTAACTGTGGATTAACTCATTTTTAGTTTCAATGGTTTTGTTTTATGATTCAAAAAGTCCTTGAATAGTTTCTTCGGACATTCAAGTTTAAACTTGTAAGCCATGTTATAGAGCTTTAAGTGGCGAGATAACATCAATGCAGAAAATATTTAATTTAACTGCTCAGTTTGTAACAGTGGCTTCAAATTGTATGTACATAAATTATAACAATGATAATACACGAAAGAAGAGGAAGGCAGGAAACTGTACATTAAAATACACTTTGATATAAATGCTTCAAAATCATTTGCATCTGTGTTATTGGCTTCAGCAGTGGTGTAGGGAAGGGATGGGGGTGTTGCCTAATATTTGCCCCCTGTTACCCCAGTGGCGGAGCTAGGGGTATTGGTCTAAGCGGAGCGCCACCACAGGTTGGCGCGGAGCGTCCAGAATTTTTTTGAGTAAAGATACTCCCTAGATCGCCGGAAATGACCCTTTCCGGGCCTTGCTAATTTGCAGATAATGTGACAAATGTCAATTGGTAGATGAGAGCGCAATAAAAAAGTCAATAATCGTGAATAAGTAAAAAGTGGTAAAAAGCTGAAAAGGGCGCCAGCAGTCCATTTTAGTCTGTGGGGAGGGGCATCGGCACCCCCTGACTGTATGGACGCTCCGCCACTGTGTTACCCCGCTACAAAATAACATTTTGTGGTGGTCAAAAATTAAGACAAAATACTATTATACAACATAAAGGCGATGCTTGTAGTTGCTTCTCAGTTACTAACCTTGTGTTTGAATAATGTGGACAGTATTTTAACGGTTTTCTTTATGTTTGAAGGAAATGGTTTTGCCGTGCCATGTTATCATACTACACACATCCGTGTGTTTATATCATTTCAAAAAGACGTTAAGGGGCCTCATCGTTTGCTCTCTTCACTGGTTGGAAACTGCTGTATAGTTGATCACAGTATGTTTTAGTACTAACGGAAACAATGCATGTCAGAGACTTGCCTCTCTGCTGCATGGGCATATTTTATTTCCTCTTAACACGGCTGATACACCAGACCAGCTTTGCTGGTATATTGGAGATGCATAAAGATGTTATTTCCAAAAATTCCTTATATTAGGTCATGTATACATGGTACACCACATGCATTTTCATTTTTACTTACA
This sequence comes from Apostichopus japonicus, assembly GCF_037975245.1. NCBI lineage: Eukaryota > Metazoa > Echinodermata > Holothuroidea > Aspidochirotida > Stichopodidae > Apostichopus > Apostichopus japonicus. The sequence goes on from NC_092583.1 coordinate 3,819,103, forward strand.
TTCATCTAAAATATGGCCTGATTTAAAACATCTGTCTCCCCTCCCCCAGGAAACTGATGCCAGATTAACCCACACTCCTTACTGGCAATGGTGCAGGTGCAGGTTAGGCTTGTGTGAATGTAACCCCCATCCCCCTCACCCCCCGCTAAAAGATAAAGATGTCTAATTATGCCACAGGTTAGGAGAGGATGTAAATGATGGAGATTTGGAAACTTTATCCCCATGGCTCCTACCTCCCCGACACTAAAAAAAAAAATTCTGTTGATGTTGATGTATTACGAAAGAAACCTGATGTGACAGTTTCCATACTCTCTGTTCCCTAGGCCTCTTTTACACCCCTGCCATCTCAGCATCCAATGTACAAACATGGACAAAGATTGGCAGCAAGGAAGGGGGGAGGGAGGGGGTTCATCTTAGAAGAACAGATTCAAGTGGATGTAAGATCCTTATTTTAAATAAAGAAATACAAAACTAAGGAAGAAACCACTAGGTTTTACAGCTCTTCTTTCTTCAATCTTCTCAGAGTAACAAAAGTTTATCATCAATAATAAGGAAGCATTTTTAGGCAATAAAAACAGTTGTGACACTGGGTGATAACTGGATGACTAACCTCCAAGACAAATGCAATCGTAGTTGTAAAAGAGTCGATCAAGATTTTATTGAAGTCTAAAACAAGACTGAAGATTGTTTTTACACTGAGGTACGTGCATTTACTATGTAAGCTTTTGCTATATTCAAGACACTATGCTAGCAAGACCAACGATGGGCCATTATCGTCCAATGCTAACTGCCTCCTGTGGCGCATCTCTCCTCACTGAGACAGTTACTAATCTACAAAGGTAGGCCTCGACCTTGCAGCTGCAATTTTAAACAAATGGAATGGAAACAAACAGAGACAAATGATGCTATTTGATGAGGTTAGAAATGAAACGTTGCAACATGCAGTGCATCAGCTTTCAAAAATGTTAGGCAGGCACTCGAGACGATGATTTAACCGATGCTAAAGTAAATGCTAGCTTCTCCTTATTTATGATCAAATTTTCAACAACAGAACTTGATATGCTTTTTTTGGAATGAATAGTGGTTATCTCATAATTTCTACATATAGATTCATTTAATATAATACAATGTAATCTGATATTGAAACACGACAGAAGGGAATAGTGATACACTACAAAATTCTATTTTCATTGCACATTTAAAAAAATTATACCAGTCTGCTCTGCTTGAACCTGCAGACAAGACTACAGATTCTCAACAAGAAACTGACCCACTCAGACTAGGATGTTGTGAAAAGATGAATTTAGGTCTTTACTACAATCGAGTTAAGGGCGTAGGAACCGGGGGGCTGGGGGCGCCAGCCCCCCAGTGAAAAATATGGGGGGGGAGGAAGTATCATTCCACTCCCCCGCTTCGCAAGCCAGAAAACCCCTTTTTCATTTCTCAATAAATGATAAAAATCTCATTTGGAACACCAAATTGCATCTAAGGCCAGGTGAAAATGCAAAATTATTTTCAAAATGGAGTGGGTGTTGAAGTGTGCTGTATTGCACCAAATTGCATCTGAGGCCACCTGGAAATGCAAAAACATTCCAAAAGGGGAGGGGGACACCCCCTCCCCTTACACCCCTCCCCCAGGCCGGCCATCAGTCTTCAGCCCCCCCCTTCACTCAAAAGTACCTCCCTAAGCCACTGAATCGAGTTGATACAGAAAACCCAGCCTCTAAATTCATGCTGCTAGACTATAGGAGACCATTACAATGCATACTGCATGGGAACATATTAAAATAGACTTTGAAGCTTGCTGATTGTTGCAAGACGCTGTCTCTGTAGGACCAACTTGAGAGTTCATTAAAGGCATTGAAGACTCGCCCAAAACAAGTTCACTTTCCATTGCTTGCAAGTGAAGTTTTTCTCTTGTCGCTGCAAAATGCAGACAGTAATGATACCTTGTTACCTTTAGCTGGACCTGAGATGTCCATCGCTGTATCGTTTGAACACTGTGCTGTGGGTATTGACCGCAGCTGTATGTACTGACTGTACACTAGTGTCTAATTACCGACGGTAGCAAGTAACGACCGACGGTAGCAAGCTGTGTGTGTATTTTCTGGGATTGATGGTGGTGTCTAACACTTCTGTTTCACCTCATTCGAAACTAGGTCAGATTACCGGCATTAGACGTTTCTTTTTGCGGCAGTCTTCACACCCATTTAAAGATGACGTGGGTAACTTTCCATGAGTTCATGCAATATTTCGTCAAACTTTAAAAACCACCTTAAACATGTAAAACATGGCAAAATTTATGCAATCATTACATATTGGTTTAATGAGCCCCATCGGGTAAGGGAAGCATTATAGTGGCTTATTTTTCCCAGTATCCATGTGATGATGGTTCCTTCTCTTCGATAAATATTCAGAAAGGCAAAGATATCATTCTCGCTCCCATTCCCCGCTAGTGGACCTGCCACTTAACTTCCCCCATACGGACACTGACAAGTGTAACCCCGTATCTGGCCACCTTATTTCAACTACTGAATGTAACCATGCTCAACATCACAGCAGGGCATGTGTAGCTAATGAAGTTGTTTCTAAAAATCAGCGAGTTTATAAATGGACAGGAACCACATTTCACAAACTGAGTAGCACATGTTCATAGAAAACTGCTCAACACGATTTGCAGCAATTTAAAAACTGCGAGAGAAAGTTGACTCCATAACAGGTTCGGATCAGGAATCTAATGAAGGTGGACAGACGTTCCTACCCACACTACACCTTGACTTAACCTCCAACATTATCAGCATCTGGTTAGGCCTTTAGTTCATGGATAGTTCCATGTTAGGCAAGGTTTCTCGCATCATGTCGGTGTCAGTTGGTGAACTGCGAGGCAACCCACGCAAGAGCCCACTTGAGATTGGTAAGCATAAACTTCAGTGCTTTTGTCCACTGTTCTTCAGAATTAAATTGTATTCTGTACAAAAGCAAAATAAAAAATTAATAATCATAATATAAAAAAAAGAAGCCCACTGCATGTCTCTACCATTAATTTGTAGAGCTAATTGTTATCAGCTACTAGCACCGTCTTGGCCAAGAGAAAAATGGTTATCAGTACTTGTGAAAAAACTGCACTGTCATGACCAAATATTTGCACTAACATCTGGGTTAAAACGTTGCAACATGACGTCAGAATTATACTTATAACTTGGAAGTTCTTTTTTGTTTTAATCTCTACAGATCATGACTAAAACTTGTCCATATCACTCGAAAGTAATATTCTGATTTTTTTTTGGGACACCTTCAAGAGCTTGACAACAATGAAAATCTGAGTTGATCATGTGACATGAGAGCATTAAAAACCCATGTGGTTGTTCAGATAGCATGTAAACTGAAAACATGTTAGGGGTAAAGTATAAATAAAGTATAAAGTTATAAATAAAAAAATAGAACATCCCCAACTATCAAGCAGCATATTGACAGGATTGGTGACACTTTAGAACAAATACTTACGGACAATTGGGACAAATCACTTAAGTACAAACACTTACGTACAAATCACGTTAGTACAAATCACTTGTGTACAAATTACTTACGTACAAACCACTTACATACTGTATGCAACTATAACTCATTTGCTATAGTAAGACTTATTTGACCCCCTCCAACTCCCAAGCAGCATATTAAGAGGGTGTGTGACAGTTTAGAACAAACATTAATCACTATGTACAAATCACTTACGTACAAATTACTTACATGCAACTATATGTATGCAACTATAACTCACTTGATCGAGTAAGACTTATTCGTGTTAGGATCTTCAATTTTTCCGTTGGCGATCTTGTAAGGCAGACGGAAGCTGCTGTCTCCTCTTTCGATTTCCTCCTCGAATTGCTGAAGACAATCCAAGAAAGCTACCATCGCTTGATCGACCCTGCGAGATGAAATGAACGAGAACGAGATGACCCCATGCGATGATGTCTGTGTTGTAATTCGATGTTTCATGAGGTAGTTTGCATACATTTGAGTACTGATAAAAAAACCCTCTATATTTGCAGGGATGTGCCCAGGATTTCATGAGTGCCGGGTATACTGATCGCCGTCCTGGGGGAGGGTTCTATTTATTTCGATTTTTTAAGGTGCTCAGATGCCAAATGCTGGCACTTGTGTAGCTTTTCAAGCACATACACAAGTACTAGATTTGCTAACAATTTACATTTCTTAATTTTTTTGTTTTTTAGAGAAATATATTACGTACCTGGTAAAAGTTATTAGTTTGTTTCAAAGAGTCTGTATGATTTTGGCATAGGCTAGGCCCAATTTATGTTGAATATATTGTTAGGAATGTCAGGATTTTAGATGAAAATAGTGCTGGGCGGGATTCACGATTTTTAAGACAGTGCTGGGCGGTAATTTTAAGTGCTGGGCGGGGCCGCCCAGCGTGGGCACATCCCTGTATTTGGAAATATGATTTTTTTTTGGGAAGCTTTTTAATTGAATCACCAATTGCATATAAACACATTACCCAATTATTCATAACTGATTCAGTTTATTTCAATTTATCCCATTCTAAATGTTGTGAGATATTAAAATAGATCATTTATGTATACATGTCCATTTCATTATGTGACATCTCTTAGAAGAGAAGTAAGGAAATGACATAATTTTTATAATCAAACTTACTTTGTGTCCCAGAAGAACCTGAACCCACCAGTGCCATACAGCGGTAGCTGCTTTGATTTCTCGTTGAGACATTCGATGAAAGAATGATTACCCAGTGGAACCAGCCGATACCTACAAAGGAGATTATCACAGAGAGAGAGAGTGTACACTATTTGAACCAACGGTATTACAGTGCCTTGCAGAGGTTAGTTGCCTTGGTAACAGTGTTTGAATGACTTGATTAGTAAAGCTACCAGAAGTAGTAAGGACCTCCTCTTACCCAAAAGTCAGGCCTAAAATTAACACCAAATTAATAAAACTTAACTGTTATAACAGTCACCAACACCACTGCAAAAAATTAGCAGAGCCTGTTATAGGGTGAGTTTTTATTTGCCATTTTGTGTACAAGTGTCAGTTAAATGGTTGTTGAACTTCCAGCATATTGAGTGACCGATAAACTTTGACTATTAAGGATATTAGGGGACAAAGAAAAACAGACGAGCGATCGTTAAAAGTAAAAAACCCGAAAGGCTTGGTGTATAATGCCACGGGATTAGGTAATACTAACAGGGATGAGCCTGGGGTAAAAACAAAATCACAGAACTTTGCAAAAATTGCGGTATAGGCTCCAGTTTGCTAATGCTACAGTGTGTTAGGATAATAGATTTGTCGCCAAGGTAGAAAAGAAATCACGGATATTCCGCGAATTCGCGGAAAAAGCTCACGCCTGTACTAACCTTTGGAATTTAAAGTTCATCTTATGAGCTAGTGAATGAAGTAGAAGGACTGTCTGACCCCAAGCCGCATTAATTTCGTTCCATTCGACTGGTACACTGGGAAGACGACCTAGACGAAATCCATTGATGGTTCCAAAGTGACCGTTGTGCCTAGCAGCATATCATAAAGGGAAAAAATTGTCTTGTATTATGAAATGTTCACAAAATATTTTTTTATGCAGTACCTAATTGACATAATTTTTTTTTATTAATTATTTTCATTGCAACGTGCCAGTTGCAAGTGCTGCTGCAAGAAACCAAGTTTTGTCGGGATGTCGAGGAAAATGAACGATCACGAGAACCGCCACTCCTTCCTACATAGACATTTTTTAAAGAATTCCTCACATCTTACCCCAAACATATAGAAATACAGTTATTCAGAAAATTCTAAGAAATACAAATGAAATAATTTCCTTCAGCATTTATGACATTAATATTTTATTCTGTTATATTTATTGTTAAACAGCAATCTGAGCAACAGTAACTTTTTTGTGTTTTTTTTTGGTTACTTTGAGAATATAAACGTATCTTCATGCTTATGTCATATCATATATTTGTGTTTTCTGAATTTTCCTGATCATAAATAAAACCTTTTGGTGTACAATACCTGCCTTTATATGTGTGAAGCAATTTGGCAAACAAAAATTGACCAGTATTTTACTCTCTGTAGTATCTGATACGACATAAAAGTATTCTGAAGTTGAGTTTTATCTTTAAAATAATGAACTACTAAGGGTTTGGTGGTGTACAAAATTTACATCACACATTGTTACAACATTCATGTAGCAATTTAGCCATTGGTTTGCATAGAATTTGCTTGATCTGATACAAGAGATATGGATCCTTCTGCTTGAAACTTACCAGATATGGAATGTTGCGTTAAATACATTTGTCTTTCGTAATCTGTCTAGCTGAGTCTGTGCATATCTTAATTGGTTGTCTACACTTCTCTGCTCCTCCTGGAAGTTCAAAAGCTGCTGTTTCTGAGCTGTGTAGTTTTTCCAATAGCTGGGAAATGGATGGGGGGGGGGGGTGAAATAAAAAACAGAAAGCTATTAAAAATCAATTGACATCCAGTTTTTGATCACAGTAAATAAGTCACAAGTAGAAAATCAAGGCAAATGCTGCAGATGCAACAACTACAATACCACCCTGTACTTGTGACAGCAACATCCCTGGTCTGTCACTGGGAGCTACAACTCATGTTAACCATACTGACAACCTATCTTAGGTCTCTCTTCCAAACCTGATTCTGTTCTGTGACAGCAACATCTCTGGCCTGTCACAGGGAGGCTGGAAGCTACAACTCATGTTAACCATACTGACAACCTATCTTAGTTCTTTCTTTCCAAACTTGATTCTGTTCTGTGACAGCAATATCTCTGGCCTGTCACAGGGAGGCTGGGAGCTACAAGTTAGTTAACAATACTGAAAACATATCTCTTGTGACAGCAACATCTCTGTCACTGGCAGTGAAAGCTCCCTGTTACCTACTCTTACTATTACCAATCCTGTGTTCTTGACTTGGTCTTTACCCAGTATCATGAGGGTATTTACCACTAAGTTCTTATATTTTCTGCACAACCAGTACTTTTGTGCTCTACCACCAACTGACGTATCCAGCACTTAGCTGGTGATATTAATATTAAAAAAAATGCAAGAATAGCGTCTGGGTGATGATGTGATGTTGAAAACTTGAAAACAATCACAGTGATTATTTGCTGATTAAAACTTTTCATTTCGCCGATAGAGTTTAGGTCGGTAACTGAGTTTTGATCAAATTGTAATCTTAGTTTTGATGAGATTTATCAAATCGATCAATTTTCCAAACAAAATGCGATTAATATGCTTTAATCTGGCAAACCTTTTCTCTTCCAGCTCTAATTGTTTTAGATCACTCTTGTAAGTCTTGGTCTCTTCCGCTATTTCTTTTCTCTCCTCCTCAAGCGCCTCCAGTTGCTTGATGAGGTCTGATTCCTGTAGCCGCAACTGTGGGGAGGGGGGGGGGGATGTGAAAACCATTGTTTTATTAGATAGGAACTAACTTATCTGGTTGCAGAAATGACTATTATATGCTATCAAAAACGGTCAAATTTGTGTCACAAAATGCAAATAAGCATAGCAGGTGTGACAAACACAGAAATCTTAGCATTTCCAATATTGTAATACGAAACAAAATTCACACTTTCAAATTGCTGCACAGTATTTTCAAAAGTACATTTATAACCCGACCAATAAGTAATTAACATGACACACCTGCTGGTTCAGCCCTGCAAGAGATCTCCCTAACTCTATGAGTCTGTCTTCACAATACTGAGAGCTAATGGTTTATTCATAGATGAATACTTAAAGATTATTACTCTTGCCTCTAAATATGCTAGAGAAAAGTCAATCAGAATCCAAAATGAATTTTCAAGGTCACCAAGAGGGCACACTGGTTTACTTTGCTTCTCAACGAACTAACGATATCGATATTTGTGAGACGGTATCGACCATGTAGAACCCACTGTAGCAAGCCTTTGGAAGATAAACAAATTCTGCTTTAAGCTTCAGGCTTTCGGGAACTTTGGCTTTACCTTCTCAAGTTCATGGTGTAGTTCTGTTTCTTCTTTGTCATCTACCGCCTCTTCATTGAGATGATCCAGGGCTTGTCGGTACAACTTACAATCTTCCTCCACGATTCGATACTGCTGGTCTAGTTGGTTCAGTAATAATGTTGTGCACTCCTGTGATACAAGGCAAACGGTAATTTCTGAGCCTGCCTTGATTTGCATTGGATTACAGTAAACATATATATGACATTTACCTCAGTGTCAACTATGCTTTCATCAGGCGGTACAGTGCGATCACCATTGGCAAAGATGAACGGAAAATTATAAATAAAATCACAATCCTTTACATCAAGTGACAAGACTCCTGCCCCAGAAATGATCTTATTAGGCAATGCTACAGGTTTGCAATTTTATGAGAACAAAAAGGTTTTTTTTTTAAGATACTAAATTTGTGGGACACAAAATATTTTGAGTGAAATGTACTGAAAACTGCTACTACTGACTGAGTAATCAAGAACAGAACAAAACAGATGATAATTCATCTGTTAATATAATCTTGTTTGGTTAGAATGATGTTATAGTTTGAGTTAGATGTACTGAAACAGCTGCTGACTGGGTTAATCAGGAACGGAACAAAATGGAGAACTCATTCATGTATGAATATCAAATGGTGTTGGTCAAGAATCATGTAAAGCTTCAACACAAAATAGGAAGTTTCAAATAAATCACATCCAACAACATGATTGACAAAAGTTCTTTGAATATCCTACCTCACAGAGTGGATGATCGATATCTGTGTTCCCAGACATTATATCAAACAACTGGGCAGCTACCTACCGAAGAAAGAAGATGGGAGAAAAAAACCCAATTCAGAATGAATTAAAACAACCGTAAAATAATCCAACGCAGGAAACCCACTCTGGTATGTATGAAGAACTGGATGTTTGTAAACTACTTATTTTGTTTAATAGCATTTTATTAAGAAAAGTTTGATGATGAGTAAATTCATGTTGAGGTCGAATCACCACGTAAATGACCAGTAAAATTTTGTATAGACATTACCAATGACAAGTTTGTTTTCTCGATAGAATTGAATTCCTAGCCATTGGGTTTCACTACGACTAAACAAAACTAACAATTATAGAGGATTTAAATTGACACTTTCTATAATAACCTTGATACAGATAGATGTATAGGATAAGAGATGACAATTCTTTTTATAGAAGGAATTAGAGGGTTTACCTTGATTCTGTGGACAAATGAGTCCATTTTGCTGGTAGCTGTTTCACCAACCATCATAAAGCCCTGGCTGCTGTCCTGAGTCGATGAACTAAATGGAAGGGATAATTAAAAGGCAGAATTCAAGAGATAGAAGCGTGAATAATTTTGAGTTTGTAAGAGCAGGTGACAAAAACCTCTTTCTCTAACTCAATACTGAAATACTGTACCAGAGCCAGAAGGAGAACTTAGTAGGTTCTAGGTTAACTTCTATAACATCATAAAAAACAACTTCATAAAATTTTAAAACTGTGCTTAAACCAAGGGTAAAACGAGATAGCTTAAAGATCATAATTTGCGTCATCTCAAAAAAATGAGTGTGATAGAAAATTCTAAAAGTTTCTGGTAGTTCTTTCATCCAAGAATTTTTCACAAACAATGAAGACTGTTTAACTTCAAGAAATAATGTCTCAGTCAGGGATGGAAAATTCTTTAAGAGCAACTGTACACTAATTGTTCAAGTTTGAACATTCATGAGTGACTGACCATTTTTTGACTCTCTAGCCTATTTTAGGGCAACATCCTCAAGGCTGATGACACCTCATATCTTGTGAAAGCGCACTGCGGCTGCTTAATTCAATTACATCCTGGACAACCTTACATTTGCAATTTCATTGGCAATAGACCACTAGAAAGAACTTCTGTCTGTGAAAGTTTTCTATTTTTATTAGTTTCTTTTTGGTTCACCCATAGAATGATAGTCAATTAAAGGAATATTTTGGGGGGTGAAGTTGATTGGCTTTGTTTTTGCTCAACGAAATTAATGCAAATTTCCTGCCTCTCCATGTCAAAACCATATCCTTATATTATTTTTTTTAAATACTGAGATACCAATTTTCAATTCTGAAAATGTTTTGTATATTGCATCTGGAAACAGCAAAGAATGTCATCATAAAAGTTTAGTAATGCTCTTTTTATTCTATTCCTTGATTTTAATGATTGTACCACAGAGGAAAATAATATGCAGAGAAGTGTAGATTTTCATGAAATTCTAAATCCAGAGACTGTCAATACAGCTATAAAGGAATATATTCACACTATATCAAATTTCATAATCAAAAGTGCTCATTAAAATTCAAGTATTCATGTTTTTGTTTATCAGTCCATGGTGATTAAATATAAAAGAAATTGGAATACAAATGCCTAATACAATGGAAAAAGTGCTTACTTTGGTGCCAAGACTTCTTTATGAGAGATAGCACTATCTTTATATACCTCAAAGACACCTTGGTTACTGGTCTCTTGTGATAACGGGGATGCTGAACCCGACCCAGATAAGAGAGGAGCTGGAAAGATAACAAAAACAAGACACATATCTGAAGCATTTGTTGGCGTGTTTACGATGCGTCACCATTGTTACGTTAACACACAAAGAACAGTATGGCATGCACAGGGCTGGTTTTTGCTTGTTGGTGGCACACAGGCTGAATTGTACATTTTGTAAATTTTTCAAATTTTATAGGACGTTGACAGTTCTATTTAGAGATTCTTATCAGTACATTTAATTTTAAGCAGACAGTGAAAACAGACACATAACCAATGCTCACTACCTTATTTTAGCCTATGAGAGCATACCTATCTTCTATAATGGAAGATCATGCACCACTTTACAAAACAATACTGGCCGAAATATTTAATAAAATTACAAGTATTGTCAAAATGTTGTCGATAAAATGTCAAAAATAACTTGCATAGTTTGTCATATAACTTTCAAACAGTTTCAACATCAAACATGTGAAAGGCCTCTGCATATACAGAAACAAATAGCTTAGGCCATAAGCTTTTAGGTGTAGCTTGTGTAAGTTGTGTGAAACTGAAAGAAGGAATAAATATGGCTAACATTGCAAATAACAGTTATGCCTAGGCTAAACTTGATGATGTTACATTTTACAATTAAGAGAACCTTATTCTGGGTTAGGCTACTATACCTGTTAAGTCATCATATGTCCGACTATCTAGGGATGAAAATGACTGATCCAATTGAAGCGGTTGAGAACATCGCTGGCACAAGAAATTAATTTGGCTTGTTGCTACGCCTCTTGATTCCACACTCGAGCTTCCTGCCATCTCTGCGATACAGTCTAACGTTAGGCTTGGTATAGCCTAACCTACAAGTGTAGCTAGGCTAGCCGGCTACAATAAGGCCGTCAATGTAAATAAACCGGGTTCGTAGTGATGTTCCTAACTTCACATTGGTATGCCCTGATAATTTGCTAGCTAAATTATGAGGTTACACCAATGGCATTAGGATTTTCGGACGACGGTCTTCCAAGTTGTAGGTCTAGGCACATGCAAAAAAACTTCTTTCATCCAGTTTTTAGGCTGATTAAGCTCTGATTAGATGCTATGACGTTACCACTGTGCAATCATGAAAAACGCTAGATCAGGAAAACATAAACAACATAAACAGCGGTGTATCAAGTTACATGGCCCTCCATAGTTGGTGCGTGTTATTTCAGCGGATACTCATAGCTGGTACAGTAACTAGTGTTCATGCCCTTGTACCCCTGGTATGAAGATACAGCTATGTGTTGGTATCAATAATAATCTCAATCGTAAAGGCATCGAGGGTGATAAATTGTAGCTAGCTACTTCTATGATCATGCTGCTGCCCCATAATACATCACTTTTGATTCAGGGCTAGTATGATGCCGTGAGTTAGGTGAGCTATGATGTTATTAGGTCAGAGATCAAAAGTCCTCAAAAGCGAAAAACTGACTTTTGGACTAAATGACAGAAAATATCATTACCCGATTCAAGACTTTGAATGTTCATACCGCTTTAATTAAAAAAAAAAAACGTAATACGTTGGAATGTCACGCCGTCTATAGAAGTGAAAGGTCAAGTTGTGCATAATTAACGCGAAAATTGGGTTACAAACTTCTAGTCGCAAAGAAATTTTGAGTGACTATGACTTTATAGGATAAATAGGTCGGTCAGAGGTCAAACAAACTGCAGCGGGGCTATTACTGAGAACATTACGATTCAGCGAAACCATCGCACACGTGTACGAAATAACACCTTTCTTTATATTATTAATGTAACTTTCAATGGTTATGTGTTCAGTGCTGTGCCACAACCGTACATTGTCTATAACTCTACAAGTTCAAAAATAAATCGACTTTTTGTGTGGATGCCTATGCGCGCAAAGGACGATGTGTCTCCGCGAAGTGATGACGTCGTCATCGGTTAAAGGTCATATCACCAAATTAAATGAGATCTGCTAGTCAGTGGATTGTCTACATATTCGCCTTTTGTTTTAGATTTGACTTTCTAAGTGTATGCGTTCTTAAACTGTGGCACGTTCTGCGTCTGGACCTTATGGTATACATACCAATGCTTCCATGTAAAAACTAAGATACTTTTTTTTCCTTCAAATATTATGTCGATGATGGTTGTATGTGTATGTATGTATGTGTGTGTGTGACTTGGATGTGGAGGAAGTTGGTGAACTCTTTGTCGAGTAGAGACAGATGAAGCGCGTCATCGAAGGAGGATCGGTATGAGTGGGACTTAAAAACCAAAAGTTGGACAAACTTTATCTAAACATTTACATGATAATGATACGGAAGCCTGGAGACACCATGAATGGTCAAGGCGTCAGCAATTAATGTTAGCTAACATATACCTAATGAAAACGTCTACACTGACTAACAGACCATATTTTGATTACTGCCGAACGGCGTATACATTATGATTACGATATATGCATCATCATCACAGTAATACCTTTCCCAATGGCAAATGCCAAACATGCTACAGAAACAAATTCCCCAGTTAAATCGTTCCATTCGTGTCGCTAACCTTCTGCCATATGGAAGATGGGGTTGTATTCAATAGCATATTGTGGGGCGTGAGGCTATACGAGTGGGGATAAATAACTGGACTTCGAATCTCAATAAGGCTGAAAATTAATTCAAGGTTTGCTTCTGTACCGATGTTGTGTCGGTGATGGTGCGTGTTGTTTGGTATTGTGCGTGATTGTTTAAATGTTGCGCGTTGCGTGCTGCGTGTGTTGGTTCAAATCGGTTGTGGAACAGGCTAGGAGGGCAGTGATAACTTACAATTCGCAAAAACAAGACGTGTTTCTCATCTACGTGATACTCCGTTGTAGTTTTCAATAAGAACGTAACGTTTCAATCTTGCTTGTTTGTCTAATTATTCTGCTTATTATAAACACCGACGTAGTGACAGATATTATCAACCCGTGACTGATTTCATATAATTTTTACAAAAGAACCTCTTTGTATACTTCAATTAAGCACCACGCACTGAATCTCAGAGAAGCCTCTGTATAGTGTACACAATTTGTTTGACATAATTGTAAAAACTTGTGTACGCTGATTCGATTGACTGCTTCTTTTGTTTCATTTGTTTTTTACAGTTCTCGTGACCTCACGTTTATGTATATGGCAAGTTCTGTGAAAACGAACGGACTATTCACAAAGTACGAAAACGTAATTCAAAAATGCATTGAGGTATCGTGGAATTTCCGTCCCTCAGTGGTGATAGCAGTGAGGTGGTACACGGCACAAATCAAAGTTATCCCCCTCCCCAACCAACCGATGACGTACGGTCGTAAACCGAAAAACTAATCGTAACCCCTACCCTCATCCTAATCCCCATTTACTCTATAACCTCTTGCCCATCACCCTATCCCTAACCCCTACCCAATGCAATTGACAGGTGTAATTGAAAGTGTTTGCAGGGGGTAGGAAGCTCAAAAAAGTGCGGGGGGGGGGGGCACAACATCAGAGGGGCACTTTCTCATTCCACAACCACCACTCGTTATGCTATAAACCGATAAACACCGGCAATATCACTTAATTATATATGTGTTAGTATGCTATCAATACTAGTATGGTGCACGTGAATAATTAAAATAAAATATTAAAATTAACAAAGGGTTAAGATATCCAAAAGACAGTTCTTCATCAAAGGGGCACATTTTATTTGCCAGTAGGGCACATTTGTTATTTCGGAAAAAAGTGGGGGCACGTACCCCAGTGCCCCCCCCCCCCGTTTCCTACCCCCTGATGGCATGACGTACCACAAGGAATAACTCATTAAGAGAGAGTCAACCAAGATAGAGCCCGGGGACGAAAACCAAACAACTTGATCCATTGTCATCAACCCCATTAAATTCACTTACAAGTGGTGAGGTGTCACAGGGAAGTAGACGGTTTGGTTATCAAAGACTGCATAGTGACTGCTTAGGTAATCACACTACCACAAGTAGAGTATCGCATGTTCGCCTATATAGAGGTTAACCATTGTCGGAAAATAGAACTAAAAGTAACCTATATCGTCTTGATTTTTTGGGGGGCAGTTTCTGAGTCATCACCATATTCTTTTTGATGCTTGAATATTGAAGAGGATGAAATCAACTATACTGATGGTCTAAACATCTGGAGGATTGAAGATGATTTAAGGTATTTTAGACAATCTTGGGTGAAGCAAAAAGATTCCGTAGCGACCGACAGCCGACAGTTGGGTTGGAGAGCACTCTGCTAAGCTTTGAGCTCTTCTAGCTCAAAATCAAACAGTCAACGTGGTGGCAAAAGTTGAATGTGCTGTGATAGCCCAACCAGGGAGCTGCAACTCTAACAGCTCCCTGGCCCAACCCATCAGCCATATGGTGGGTAGGACATGTCAGTTGAAAACTTCTATCTATGCTCTAGCGGCCTTGGTAAGTGCCGAGTTTAGTGTGTAAGTCAATGAAAGCAATTTATTGTTCAGCGACACCTTTAGTGCAGGGAATAACGTAGTGGAGTATCAAGTCATGTGCGACACTCCAAGCTTCAACGAACCTTTTCGGAGGTGTCAATTAACCTACTTACAAAAGGGAGTGCTCAATCTATAGAAAAGATTCCATAGTCGTTAATTTAAACAGGTTTGTATAACTTGCGATAACAAAATGGGAAACATTTCTTGTCCATAACGTCGAATCTTTAGTTTCGTTTTTCGAAACAGCTTTGACTAATGTCAACGTTTTTTTTTGTAACGTGTATTTCACCGGCGTCCGAAAGAACGAACAGTTTGGCTTAATTATTTCCCGCAGGATCCTGCATGTTAGTTTTTTGGAAACTGCAATCCAGTCCATGGTGGAATTTGTGAACGACTGCAGAATTATCGTTATATAGAAACGGCTAATTATTGACTGATATAATTTTAATCATAAACTCTCTTGCTAAATTCGTTTTCATTGCTATCACGGTTGATCGAAACCACGTGAGAATCTTGATTTCACAAAAGCACCATCAACAGTTTTACATATTGAAGTCGGGACTAACGGTGTTGTTTCTGTTGTTGTTGTTGTCATTAATTATCGAGGTCTGATACATTGTGACACTTTGTAGGGAAAAGAAAACATCATACATCATACATTTCGCAGACAACATCGTTGAAGTAACTTTGGTGAAAGTGGGGGAGAAAGGAAGTATTTTATTTTTTATAAAAGGCTGCCCGCTGTCCAGCTACATGAACCAGTCACCGTAGTGACTTAACAATTTATACATAATTATGTAGTGCTGTTTTACCTCAATTTATTGGTTGTGACGTGTTTAAAGATATTTTTAGTTCCCACGACAGCTGGTTGTTGCTCCATATACTTTACATAAACTGTGACTAAACTTACCATATAAGTTGAGTCTTAAGCTGTGATTTAGCAAATAACGATCGAGTGGATATTCAAATTTAAGCTGGCAAATGAAAGTTGTTTACAAGTGGTAACATTTACCAACTAACAATATGGCTTTGAGAATGTTAAAGCGTATGATGATTACTGGTTTATTATTAGTAACTTTCGAAGTTTTTAAAATCACCGCTGAGTTATATTTTGGACCAGAGAACCCAGAGAATAATGACGTCACATTTGAAGGCGAAAATGTTACTTTGGTGTGTCGTGTGGATGATATGGCCATAATGAATGAATCGATTACCTTTAATATCAACCACGAAGAGAGGTCTGTTATTATCGATAATAATGACGTATCAGATGGAAGGATTGCTGAATTTCAATCATTTGGCAGAGAGATCAGATTTACTTTACCCTCTGTTGGAACCAGGAACTCTGGAAGTTACACTTGCGACGTTTCTTCAAACTTTATGAACACTGAAATGTCGATTTTTCGTTTGACGGTCTCTCCACCAAACACGGCCCAATGTCGTCACAATGGTACATACACAACGTTCTCTACTGATATCGTTAAACTTTCATGCTACTTCAAATCTTCCCGGAATTTTGTTTGGATCCGGACAGATTCTAATGGAGTATCATCTGATTTGACGTCTGACCTTGAGGAAGTGAATGTTATGAAAAGTCACTTAGTCTCCTATGTCCAGCCGTCAGATAACGTAACCAAATTCCGTTACTCCTGCGTAAACGATTCGGCAAATAATCCACAGCAATCTCCCTCAACACACGGCTGTACTGTTGGTTCGTTCATCGTTTATAGTCAGTCCCTTGTGACATTTTCCCCTAATATCAAGACTATATCACCAGGAGAGACTGTTAATATTTCATGTTTTCCCGCAGAATCATCTGCAGCAAGCTCTATAAAGTTCATACCGATTTGGGCTAATCCTAGACCCCCGATAGGCACAGATATAAACGTCACATCAATCTCCAGCAGTACCATAGAACTATCAGTCTCCGATTCCGCGATCAATGGTATCAACATAACTGCAACATGCAATGTATTTCTCGATGGTACTGTTTTGGGTTATCCTTACTTTATAACTGTGGAAACCCCTAGTGTGTTGGTAACTCCAACAACAAGGGATCCGAATGATTCGAATGGATTGAAATTAATACTACTACTTTCATTACTAACAGTGCTTATATTACTTGCAATTACATTGTTGTTTTGTATTTCTCGGTATATTCATTTCGGTGACGGGAAGAAAGGAAACCAAAGAGATAATAAATATGGCGAAGACTTAAAATTTCCGGAAAACAAGAAGGAATCTATTTCTGATAACAACAAGAATACTACTAAAGATGGCGGCGATGGAGGTATCGCTAACATCACTTCCGGTATAGATAACCATCTCTACGACGTTGTAAACCATTCCTCTGGAAATCGACATGAAGCAACTGATGACGAGGAACATTGGGTTTGATGACGTCATCGTACGGTTGAAAGTTCTCAATGAGAGGAATATATGTTACACATAATTTGTTTTAAATTTCGTCCCTACACTCCCTTAGATTCAAGCAAAGAGCTGTTTTGGCTATAAATAATAATATTAATATATATATATATATATATGTATATTAATATATATATATATATATTAATATATATATATATATATATATATATATATTAATATATATATATATATATATATAAATATATATATATATATATATATATATATATATATATATATATATATACATATACATAGTATAAGTATAATAAAATATTTGTTTGTGTTTATTAAATTTGACTTTAGTTGGTGAGATGATCATTTTCTCCATCCTCTTGAAGACAAGACTTGGCACATGCGAACATACTCCTATGAAACTTAGTGAGCCAAATGATAGATATATCAAATGTTTAAGAATGAAACAATAATAATAGAATAATAACATTGAAATCATATATATATATATATAGCCTACTGCATCAATCATCAGTTATCCATTGTAACATCAGTACAAAACGTCATCAATGAAATGTTTTAAAGTTTTTACAAGGATCAGAAATTTCACTCATCTCGTCTTCTCTCCAGCCTAAACCTTCAAAGATTTGGATATTACCTTTTTGTAGTTTTCATGATATTTTAATGTTCACTTTATCTTATATTTGCAGAAATATATAATTGTGGACCTATATCAGTAATATGAGCAATATAATTAAAAATGTACTCTAATAATTATATAGCAATAAGTAAAGGTAATAATAACGTTGATGTTATAACTAGATTTACATTTTAATGTTAATTGTACTGCTGGTTTAGTTTATATCCAAAAGAAAATACACATTTGCAAGGATTCAAGAACGGACAAAAGCTACGAAAAATCGTACTGCTCTAGCCATACGGAAAAGAACATTTTTGGCAAGGAAATATTAGCATAGAAACACTCAAACTTATAAACTTGACTTTGACCTCAGTATCCATGGTAACCGCATATGACATCCGTTGCTATGGCTACCGAGATATTAACAATAAGGCTTCAATACAGCGACGTAACCTGGGGGGGGGGGCACTGCCACCCCTCTTCCCGCGACAAAAATATCCAGGGACGAGAGAGACGAGAACCAAAAAAAGTTTGCAAAAGCAAAATAAATCGCTATAATATATATCATACTGGATATATGCTATTTGTTTTGATAGCATGATGTCAGATTTACTTTTTCTATTTACTTAGCCAAACGTAAAGAATAGGACGAAACTGTTTTGAACACTTTAACTTTGATTCAGTTATAATGGACACTTAGAGTCACGCGGTTCCGTGCGTAGTCTATATTTACAAATCACCATCGAAAGATGCGATACTGTGTACGTGTACCTACCCAGACATCCATTCTATTATGTATATCTGAATGTTTAATATCGTTTATATGTACACTCAATATGAGACAATGCGCACGTGTACCTACCAAGACATCCATTCTATTATGTATATCTGAATGTTTGATATCGTTTATATGTACACTCAATATGAGACAATGCGCACGTGTACCTACCCAGACATCCATTCTACTATGTATATCTGAATGTTTGATATCGTTTATATATACACTCAATATGAGACACTGCGTATGTACCTACCCAGACATCCATTCTATTTTGTATATCTGTATGTTTGATAACGTTTATATGTACACTCAATATGTTACACTGCGTACGTGTTCCTACCCAGACATCCATTCTATTATGTTAACATGAATGTTTGATATCGTTTATATGTACACTCAATATGAGACACTGCGCACGTGTAACTACTACCCAGACATCCATTCTATTATGTGTACATGAATGTTTGATATCGTTTATATATACACTCAATATGAGACACTGCGTATGTACCTACCCAGACATCCATTCTATTTTGTATATCTGTATGTTTGATAACGTTTATATGTACACTCAATATGTTACACTGCGTACGTGTTCCTACCCAGACATCCATTCTATTATGTTAACATGAATGTTTGATATCGTTTATATGTACACCCCAATATGAGACACTGCGTATGTGTACCTACCCAGACATCCATTCTATTATGTATATCTGAATGTTTGATATCGTTTATATGTACACTCAATATGAGACACTGCGCACTTGTAACTACCCAGGCATCCATTCTATTATGTATATCTGAATGTTTGATAACGTTTATATGTACACTCAATACGAGACACTGCTTACCTGTACCTACCCAGACATCCATTCAGTTATGTATATCTGTTTGATACCGTTTATATGTACACTCAATATGGGACACTGCGCACGTGTAACTACCCAGATATCCATTCCATTATGTATATCTGAATGTTTGATATACTCGGTATATGTACAATCAATATGAGACACTTCGTACGTGTACCTACCCAGACATCCATTCCATTATGTATATCTGAATAATATATATCGTTTATATGTACACTCATTATGAGACACTGCGTACGTACCTACCCAGGTATC
This sequence comes from Apostichopus japonicus, assembly GCF_037975245.1. Lineage (NCBI taxonomy): Eukaryota > Metazoa > Echinodermata > Holothuroidea > Aspidochirotida > Stichopodidae > Apostichopus > Apostichopus japonicus. Next base: position 3,839,025 of record NC_092583.1, read on the forward strand.
CATTCTATTATGTATATCGGAATGTTTAATATCGTGTACCCAGGTTGTATAGGCTTCTTCTTTCCCCTCATTTGATCCAAAATGGCTTACATTTAATATATTTTTTACATTTTTTTATAGAGATATAAATAAATAAATAACAAAATCCCATTGAATCCGTTAGAGAGAGAGTAGAGTCTTTGTGTGTGTCATGGAAAATATTATCAATGAAGTGTTAATGAAGTGTTCAAACTCTCAACTGTTTCACTGGGGACAAACCTTCGCTTACTCTGTCACACCACGAAGGCTGTCTACGTCCCTGCATTCAGGCGCGTAGCCAAAGGGGGGGGGGCGAAGGTGGCAGCCGCCACCCCCCCCCCTTGGGCATATTTAAAAAAATTGCTTTTAATGTTTTTATGATATCGCTAGTATTTTCAAAAGAAAAAATGCTAGGATGCAACTTACAAGGCCTGGGAAGTGCCATTTCCAGCAATCTGGGAGGTATTTTCAGCCAAAATTTTTTTGTGCGCTTCTCGCCAATCATGGTGGCGCTACGCTTAGGTAGTTTGCAAAGCCGAATCTACAGTTTCGCCCCTCCCTTGGCAAATTCCTGGCTACGCGCCTGCCTGCATTAATAACAATGTCTCCTCTCCTACAGATAGGAGCGATGAGACACATAAAGCCAACGCTATCAAGTTTTTAGATGTACAGTCAGTGTGACGATCCTTCACAGTAATGACTTGACATATGTGCCAAAGGGAACATATATACCAACGGGAACATATATAACAAAGGGAACATAGATACCAAAGGGAACATATATACCAAAGGTGTTACCTTTGGTATATACCAAAGGGAGCATATACCAAAGGTAACATATACCAAATGTAACATATACCAAAGGGATCATATATAGGCCTACCAAATGGAACATATAGCAATGGGAGCATCATACTAAAGGGAACATATATACCGAAGGGAACATATATGCCAAAGGGAGAATAATAACAAGGGAACATATATGCCAAATGGAACATATATGCCAAAGGGAACATATAGACCAAAGGGAACATTTATACAAAAGGTTAAATACTAAAGGTAACACATGCCAAAGGTAACATATACCAAAAGGAACATATATACCAAAGGGAACATATTTACTAAAGAGAACGTATAAACCATATTTACCAAAGGGAACATATACCAAAGAGAACATATACCAAAGGGAACATATATACCGAAGTGAACAGATATAACAAAGGTTACATATACCAACGGGAGCATACATACCAAAGGGAACATAATACCAAAGGTAACATATATAACAAAGGGAACATACATACCAAATGAATATATATATATACATATATATATATACATATATATATACATATATATATATATACATATATATATATATATATATATATATATATATATATATATATATATATATATATATATATATATATATATATATATATATATGCAGGATATTCCCCGTCCTTTGTGCTCCTTAATGGGTTTCCTTGTTGGTCATGGTTTATACGGTGCCATATATGAACTTTACGAGACCCGTATTTGTTAAGAGGGTGGCGTGACTTGCTAAATTAAAACGTTGCTTTAAAAAAACACCTACTTACTCAAATAGAGTTTTGATAAAAAAAAATACATGCAATCATCCAAACAATGGTTGAACTGATTTTAGAGTAACTTATACAGTCAAACAGTCATGTCTCGTATGACACGACCTCCACCATAAATAAACCCAATCATCCATGCAAGCAGGCAGAGAATGGAGACTTGATGGTTAATACGTGTACATGTCAGTACATTGTTATTTTCTTGAGACAGTAGTAACGTGGGTCCATACAGTTAGTATACATTCCATTCAAAACAATTTTTTAGCAGGAATATCTGACCTTATTCACTTGAATGAATAACAATAACTAAAGGAGTCGGTTCATTGAAGACTAGTTCTTGGTGTACTAGCTAGGTGTACACCAATTGGCGATACTTCCGAGTCAGAACTAACTTAGGACACAATACTGGTGTGTTATTTGGCACAGACGAACATCACTTTTAAGAGAATAAAAATTATTTTGTGGAACATAACTCGACAATCTTTTACTTTGGCTATCGCAGTTTTACCTCACCGACGAAGCCAAAAGTTTGAAACCGAATTATTGAGTGGGTATATGATGACGTTTCTTATACGCTGGTGACCGAAACCTGTGCCGTGACTATAGCTATACAACAACCATACTTCTATACGCGTGATTGTGAGTTTCGAAGCTGCTGCCAAGTGACTATAACTCTGTTGATCTCCCATTGATTAGGTTGGCATCGGTAGCCTATTGCTGCAGGAATACTTAATATTGACAATATTTTAATGGATTAGTGGATTTAATTTTCATGTGGAATTCTACCACTGCGGATTTGAAAAAGCAAATGGTCATAATTTGTTTGTTTTTGTGTCGCAGGCGACAGTTGTTGATCAAACAGGGAATGAAAAGACTACATATAGTGTGAACTGGATTATATTTAATCAGATATGCTAAATTGTATTCGTAGTACATTGCCATAGTTGTGAATATTGCAAGTTTCGTATAACCTTTTAACTTGAGAAGGGTTGGATAGTTTCCATAGAAAGAGCAATATATATATTTTAGTGTCATCTGTAAAGAAAAGATAATATAAGAAACATAAGCCTTGGTTCAGTATTTCAGCAACATGGCACCAAGGAGACCAAATAGTTACGTAATTTTATTCGTAATCCTATTGGCCTTGGATTCTGTATTCTTCGCTGCTGTGGCAGAACTAACTTTTGGACCAGAGGACCCAGATGTTAATGAGGTCATATTTGAAGGAGAAAATGTCACCCTCATCTGTCGTGTGACTGATGTGACAATTGGTGAAATTGTGACCTTTAATGTAACCCGAGAAGGAACAAATATAATCATGAACAACGAAGACGTTTCCGACGGCGCTATATCTCAATTTGAAATAATGGACAACGAAATAAGATTCGTCTTACCTGCCGTTCAAGTTGGTAGCACATTTAAGTATAAATGCGCGGTTACATCCAACAACCAGATGATGCAAATGGAGTTCTGTGATCTGACAGTTTCACCCTCAAACACAACTCAGTGTCGACAGAATAGCACATATCAGAAGTTATCTACAGACACGCTTAGACTCTCCTGTTATTATTTATCTTCCTTTTATTCTGATAATCTTGTTTGGATTAAGACAGATTCAAATGGAATATCATCGCAGTTGACATCTGACCTCACTGAAGTGAGTAATAATGAAAGGCTTCTAGTCACTTATGTCCAACCGTCGGAAGAATTGAGCCTGTCTAACTATTCCTGTCAAACATCGGCAGATCTAAATCCTCGTTTACTCGAACCTTCTCAAGGTTGCAACGCTGGTTCATTTGTTGTTTATAGTCAGCCTTTAGTAACATTTTCACCAAATCGCAAATCTATATCAGCAGGCGAAAGTCGCAATGTTACATGCAAAGATGTGAGTATACAGGGCACAACTATCGCTGCTGTATGGCCAGTGCAAACACCAGTATCAAACGTTTCTTTCCAACAGTTTGGTTCTAATATTCGTCAGATTACAGTGTCGGATTCAGTTAATGATGGCACCCTTATAGATATTACATGTACCGCGTTTTTAATGTTCACTAACGTTATAACTTACACATTAACGTTGACAGTAGGTGACTTAATTGTGACATCAACGCTGCCAAGCATCAACATGCAAACTGTTTCCGAAGACCCTGGGACTAATGATACACCAAACCAACCCTTGTCAACAATGCTTCTAGTTACCAATGAAACACCGAATCAACCCTTGTCAACTATGCTTCTAGTTATCATAGCCGGCACCGGCGTTGCTTTTATTCTTGCAGTGGTTTTGTCTGTCATTTTATGTTATTGTATGTGTAAAAAAGGAGAAGACGTCGAAAACGAACAGCAAGATTTTGCCGTTCTTTACGGGAAAGTGTTAAGGAGAAGTCAAAGAAGTAATGATGGAACACTGGATCGTAATAACACCAGTTCCTCTGAATATAGTAAACCTGTAACTTATGATAACAATGGGGGAGTTTCTTCATCACAATCGTTAACGAATCACGAGGACAACAACACCGACGACAACAATGTCACTATAAGCCTACCTGATAATAAATATGACAGAGTAAACCATGACGTTGACGAAAACCGAGATGACGAGGTCGAAAATCCCTATGAAGATGACGAATTGCATGACGTGCCTCATAACCCTGATTATTATTAAAAATTAACATAATGATGGAGCCAATAAATTTGACTCCAATTCTGATTCAATTGGCGTTCAATTGTCAACACAACTAACGGTATAAGCAAATTGCAAATAGATATACCGGTGACGATATCTATAGCTGAAAACACCAAAGCCATGATTTTTTTGATAACTAAAGATGTGTCTAAGGAAAGTCCATTTTGATTTTTGGTTTGCCGAAAGGGAAAACTATGGAGTAACTCTAACCGACTTCGTAAAATTGTGAGGGGACCGCAGATTGCAAATTTGGCAATGACTAAAACGCGGATCGCAAAGTCGGTAATCGCTATTACAGTTAGATTCGTCCAGCACGGCAGCATACAGAAACGTTGTACTTAAAGTCAAAGCCAAAGTGAAGTAATCAGGTCTTACATCCGGAGTCTATGCATACTAAATTCTTCAATACCGCCCTCATTCACTATCGGGGAAACATTTTATACTGTAGTTTTGATTATCACTCATTCGTTTACTCCAGATAATCTGATATATGATCCAGGGCAAAAGGGCCTTCATCATGGCGACTGTTCACCATGGTAACTGTCACTGAATTATGATCTTGCTGTTGATTCTCTTTAAAATATGATACATTTGCAAGGCATTTGCTTAAAGCTGTAAATATGGATTGAAGAAATGGTGAAGCAAATAGAGTGTCCACTCCGCAACCATTAGGTTCCAGGTTGAAAACACAACAAGGAAACAGATTCTCTTGAAGAATTCAAATAGTGCATTTGTATAGTCTTGTTTCGTGGATTTGGTTTATTTTCATTACCACATGCCTCGTTATTCCCTGCACTCATCGAAAACATATGACTTCATGCAAAATGGTGTTCCATGGAAAATATGGTTGATAAAGCTCAGCGGAGATCAAATGGATTAGCTAAACAATGAGGTCATATTTAACAAACTTTAATCATCAATTTGGCCCAAACATATGTGCCTGAGGCTCTCTCAGAGTTCTCCAAGTTAAACAATGATAATTTCACTTGTTCGCGTCTTGATATTATTTCTAAACAAAAATACTTTTCTAAATTTTGATTCTCACCCTTGGCGGAGTATAATAACCACCTACATGCGTTTTATTGTAGGCCTATATTGTACATATATATTCTCAAGACAGCTGATAATGAGATGTTAGGTACTTTTATCACTTCTTTCAATAAAGTGATGTCCTTTATTTTGGTATAAATTGGTGACGGTTAATTGATCTGAAACTGTATAAACATAAACTATCCTTAGAAAAATGGAAACAATTAAAAAAGACGTCCAATAGGTAAAAAATAAAAATAAACATGATAGAATTTTTATCCCGTTTGGTGGGTCAATTTACCGATGTTACGTTGGAGAACAACTTATGGTATATTAAGAGGAGAGCAGATGTAATGTCAAAACTCAAACTGTGCTATATGGAAGAAATGCTTATACAATCTATGAAATCTTAAAAGCAAAGATAAAAAAATCAATGTCCTCTAACAGCCTGTTTAATCTCTGACAATTTTTGTGATTATAACTTAAAGAAGTCAAGTCGTCACCTGCCCACCCCGAGCCGCCCCCCTCCCGAGCCTCTTCCCGAGCCTCCTCCCGAGCCCCCACGTTTATTCAGAAAGATGTTTTATGTATGTTACATATTACAGGGTTTAAAATATTAAGAATTCTATGGTTTAATACTTGGTACTTGGTAGGTGTTAATTTAAAGCTAATTAAGCAATAATTTCTTTTAAATTGCGTAAGTTTTTGTATTACAAGGGTATTAATTTCGGTATTGATGAATAATGTTGCTAGAATTTAGCTAGTAGAAAGCTGCACCGATTGTAACAATGCAAGGTGTAAATGATTTAGATGTCAAACAAGAAATAAATAAATGTTTGTTCGGTACAGAAACAAATCGCGAATCTGTTTGTTATTCACTAATTTGAAGATTTTCTCCGGTATGAAGCTGTGCGATCTCAGATCTCAATATTCTCTCTAAATTTAACATCAATGATTAAAATGTCAATTCCCTTTTCAACAGTTTTCATACTATTCCAATCTGTTGATAAAAACAGAATGCCTTCTGTCTTGTGATTTACTTGATACATAGAAAAGTTAGTCTCCTTCGAAACTTCCCTAACAATGCACTATTTAAAACATTAAGAAATGGCATTTGTAGTGACGTCATACATTGTAGATGGCACTGCCCGTATACGCCTACGCTTAGTACACTACACTAATTCTTTCCCCATAAATCTAAATGAAAATGTTAACAGTGAATGATATACCCCGTCTCCTAGCGTGACGCAGAGGCGACGGCAGCGGGTTAAATCGGGGAGGGGTAGGAGGGTGGGGGGTGTGCGGGGGACATGTGACTTTCATCATACAAGAACGCATGCACGTCCTATACACAAATGTGGTTGAGTAATGGAAATGATAGCAACATTTGACATCTACGCCCAGGCCCTTACTGAATTATATTTTCTCAAACGGGAAGGACAGGGTATGATATTTGTGGAAAACATGTATCTAGCCCGCACTAGTGTGTTGGAAAGTTATGAATTAGTATGTATTAGTCAGTCGAATGGGGGCATTGTGTTATGTATATAAACCGCACAAAAACGCCACTTCGATTTCTGATTGGTCATTCGTGTAATTTGGAAGGAAATGCTGTAAAGTTCTAATGGCAGCATACTCCATATAATTTCCTCACTGACTTACTAAATTGAAATACTAAAGTTTTATCTAATTGTGGTAGATTGTTTCACTAGGTGGAAGCTGTATAACCCTCATTGGATATGTTGCCACTTCCATTTCCATATCATGACAACATAAATATGTGTATGCTTTCAGAGCCCAACGTTGCCGTCACTTGTAAACAAGTTTCTTACTCACCGGTAAACATATTTCCTACACAGGCTTCTTTAATTACCGATAAACATGTTACCTATGTTGCTCTTTGAAGGGATAACATGTCCATATGACCAATTTGAAGTGATTAATGCACCCCCAAATCCGCATTGAATTATAATGGAAACATGACGTAATCAACACAAACGCCATTCTTTTGTGCTTTCAGGTAAATGGTTCGGATCCCGTTATATAAAAAAGTTTCTTTCTTCATTCCCTTATTTTAAAGCAATGCCCCGTTTACAATTTTTACAACAGAATGAACAAAACAATGCGACTTTAAGGAACGAAAAAATTTCAAACGGCTTGTATTAATCAGAATCTAGAATTTGGTTTATATTTAGATATTATAATAAAGAAAATAACTTTAATAAAATATATTGCGATAAAAAAAAACACTGATACGCAAGCAAACATTGAAGAGATCTTCGGTTACAATGATGTCTCTGTTTTCTTTCTTTCTTTCTACCTTTCTTTCCTTATTGTAATTTATTTTTATTTGTTTGAAGTGGGTGGAGCAACTTGATAAGCACACAATAGTCGCCAAATTAAAGTTTGATGAATTTGTAAACTTCCAAACAAAAAACATGCTTGAACTATATATAGTTTAACGTATACAGACAAGCAACACTAGCTTCAGTGTCAGCACTATCCCATGACATGCCTTAAACTTATGATAAACCCATCCGTGCATGTGGAGAATCAATCCTTAATTATACCTGAGCTATAGCTCCATGATTATACGTACATAACCCAGGCATAGTGTATATGTTAGTGTAAAAGTTTTCCTTAATGAAGTAATCACATGCGTCCACGCAGTTAGTAGGCCTATAGATACCATTCGGTATAAGGTTTTTGCCAGGAGTATAAGGATATCAATTGTTGACATTGGACACCTCAATGAATTATTACAATAACTAACGGTGTTGGTTCATTGGAGACTAGTTTTTGTTATATTTGCAAGGTTTTACAAATTTCGATGCTTTAGAAGTAGAACTAACTTAAGAAAAACTGAAGGATTTTTGGCACAGACGAACATCACTTGAAAGAGAAAAGAAACATTTTGTTGAACAGAACGCGACAATATTTTACTAATCGTTTGGTTATCGCAGTTTTACCTCATTAGTAACGCCAAATGTCTTAAACCGGATTACTTACTAAGTTGTTTATGATGGCGTTACTTATACGCTGGTGACCGAAATCTGGGACGTGACTATTGCTGTACAACAACCACACTTATCAACGAGTGATTAGTTACGTTTACAATATTTTCCAGGATAGTGTACTCGATTTAATTTGTATGTGGGAGTTTTATCGACGAGTGTTTGATATTTCTAGCCTTCTAGGAAAGCAAAAGAGGAAAGCTTCTTATTAAGTGTGAACATTTTGTTTTGTTCAAGTCGCAAGTGACAGTTGTTGATCAAACATGGCATTATAAGACTATATATAGTGTGACCTGGATTATATTTAATCAGATATGCTAGATTGTATTCGTAGTAGATTGCAATTTTGAAAGTTGTACGATTCGTACAACCTTTTAACTTTTGAAGGTTTGGATAGTTTCCATAGAAAGAGCAATATATATATTTAATACCATCTGTAAAGGAACGATATAAGAAACATAGGCGTGAGCTAAGTATATCAGCAACATGGCACCAAGAAGATCTAATATTTACGTAATTATATTCGCAATCCTATTGGCCGTCGATTCTTTACTCCTCGTCGCGTTGGCAGAACTAACCTTTGGACCAGAAAACCCAGGTATAAATTTGGCCATATTTGAAGGAGAAAATGTCACCCTCATCTGTCGTGTGACCGATGTGACAACTGGTGAAATTGTGACCTTTAATGTAACCCGAGGAGAAACAAATATAATCATCAACAATGTAGACGTTTCCGACGGTGCTATTTCTCAATTTGAAATAATGGACAACGAAATAAGATTCGTCTTACCTGCCGTCAAAGTTGCAAGCAAAAGTTTCTATAAATGCGCGGTTACATCGAACAACCAGATGACGCAAATGAAGTTCTATGATCTGGAAGTTTCACCATCAAACACGACTCAGTGTCGACATAACAGCACATATGAGAAGTTATCTACAGACACGATTAGACTCTCCTGTTATTATTTATCTTCCTTTTATTCTGATAATCATGTTTGGATTAAGACAGATTCAAACGGAATATCATCGCAGTTGACATCTGACCTCACTGTAGTGAGTAATAATAAAAGGCTTCTAGTCACTTATGTCCAACCGTCGGAAGAATTGAGCCTGTCTAACTATTCCTGTCAAACATCGGCTAATCTAAATCCTGATTTACTTGAACCTTCTCAGGGTTGCAAAGCAGGTCCATTTGTTGTTTATAGTCAGCCTTTAGTAACATTTTCACCCAATCGCCAAATTATATCAGCAGGCGAAAGTCGCAATGTCACGTGCATAGATGTGAGTATACGGGGCACATATATCGCTACTATCTGGCCAGTGCAAACACTAGTAACAAACGTTTCTTTCCACCAGTTTGGTTCTAATATTCTTCAGATTACAGTGTCGGATTCAGTTAAGGATGGCACCCTCATAGATATTACATGCAATGCATTTATATTCCCTACCAACATACCTTACACCTTAAAGGTGGGATCGCTCGTAATTTCCTCGTAAATTCTGTCCTTCACACCACCCGATTCAAAAATAATATCAATACTACCCTCTATCGGATCGTCGCTGTTGTCTCGTAATTTCTCAGCAATCCCGTATTTACGGCTAGTAAGCAATAAACGGGTTCGGTTACTTGAACGGTGGCCTTGGCGAAATTCCTGCATAGTTTCTTGTCTGTGGCAGTACAGGGAGTTGTTATGGAACAACTCCCTGGTCAGTAGTATACGGTATTACGCCGCGTTTTCGTGTGTGTTGTGTGATACAAAACTCTGTGCTTTGTTTTACGTTCAGAACTTTTCACAACTAATGGGCTGTACAGTATAGGTTACGGTCGAGCTTTGCATCAGGCGTAATAGTTCGACCAGGGCGCTGCTACTCTAGGCTCTAGCAGCTCCCTGCTTTTACTCTTTTAGGCCTACATGGTGAGCAGTCGACGTCAAGAAACAGCTCAAAAAACTATAGTTATGAACTTTATGTCTGATTTACGCTGACTGGTGTCACAAAAAGACAAACGCGAATGAGTGAAAAATATGACTGAAGTGATTACAAAATTGGGTATCAAACGTAAAGTCAAGTCCGTCATGTGTGAACAATTGGTATTTCAGCCAATATAGGTATTAATTATACATAAACAGAGTCACAGCTTACATTGTATTTTATATATAAATTTTAGTTATATATCAGGAGGGTAAGACAAAGCATTTTATGTCATATACCATATATAGATAAATATGTATATTTAATTATTTTTGGACTCCTGGCAACGGGCCCTTTAGGCGATCACAGAGCACTTGCCCTAGCTGCACCCCGTCCTCCTAACCGGTGCACGTAAACCCTGTCCTTGCACCCCTTGACCCGAATTAAAAAATAACGAAACTTGAACGGAAAAGGGAAGGAAAATACGTTGCCATAAGGGGCGGCTCCACCCTCTTTAGAAAGGATTGGCAAAAAGGGAATAAGTACATGAACAATAAACTAATAGTTATTTCCATTGAAAAGTGTCTCGCTGAGCATCGGCCGTCAAAGAAAAAAACTTTTTTTCCTAAATCACGTCAGTGTATTGCTTTCCAGCGTACTGTACTCCCAGAATTGACTCTCCTGCTTCTTGTTCCGAACAGCTCCCAACGAAATGCCAAAAAGTCGGCAACGGGGTTGGGGTGGGTTACCCAGCTCCACCATGGGGCACCTCATCTCGACTGACTCGAATTACAACTCGAAACTTTAACTGAAATTGGATTGAATTAAAAAAAATATATACTAGCTGTCTGCATGGATCATACTTATCTATACTATTGTGTGACCATATAGGCGTACAGGCTCTATATAGTCAACCAGGAGAGACTGGGGGAAGCTTTTTTTCTTGCCACAGAAAATTAAACATTGCCCGGAAGTTCCTAGCATGATTAATTCATTTCAAACTTCGACGGCAATGAAGGACAAAGAGAACCATATAGGCCTATGCCTGACTATAAGATCATTGAACCATCAGGAACAACTCCGAATAATCTTCCATTTGCCGATTCATTACACTGGGAATAAGGGGTGGGGGTGGGGCTTTCCATTTGATCCGCAAGTATATTGAATGGTCACCACAACAAGGGTGTATAGCTTGGGACTAGCACAGGGAGACTTGTCAACCTTGTGAACTTTTTTGGGGGTGAGATGCGGGGGGGGGGGGGGAGTTGGCAAACTAAAACATACAGGTTAAACAGAGGGGAGGAAAGAGGTCAAAAAAGAAAGAGTGAAAGACAGATGAAGGGATGGAGGAAGAATGTAAAGAAAATGTGGAGATGGAGGCTATGGGTAGAGATAGATATGATATGAAAGTACAGAGAAAAAAAAACCAAGAGCAGATAAATGGAGATCACTGGGATACTGTCAAATACACAAGAAGAATATACAATCTAAATACTGGAATTAAATAATGCACAACATAAATACAGCTTTATGACATCAACAAATCAAAGGGGAAAGATATAATGTTTCAAGGATGCTGGAAAATAAGACACAACAGAAGATGGTTATGGTTTCTGATCTATTAGGCTTCTTCTCTCTACTGCTACCAGGATGTAAGAGACCACAGGGACTCGCACAACTCTTTAAGTTGTGATGACCTCTGACCCTTACTATGCCTAACTGTTATCTTGCCAGGAAATAAATACACCAGTGCATGAGAGGAGGTGAGAGACAGGACTGATTGATCGTGTCGATAGGGGTACATGAGATTCAAGAAGATAGATGTGAAGATTAGCATCGTTTGGACACTTCAAATGGGACCCCCTCCCCACACCCTCCCCCACGTTCAAATCATATCCCCTCCTGGCAACGGAAATGAACACCAGTATAAATAAACCGATAAAGATATTTATACACGCTGTGCGTGTAGGCCTATATACAATAATATAAAGCTGGCCATTCTCTGATTGTTACTCCTTGATTGAATTTCCCCAACCTTGCCCACCTTGACTTAGAGGGTGGCCAAGCTCCTGATTTACAGTCATAGCTACTATCGAACAAAATGGACGAAAGCAATTTATCTCAATCTGGTGATGCAGATGTATCATTAGCTGCTAATCCAACGTTTGTGAATGTCGCACAACCTGTCAACAAAAGTCTGGGAAAAGTGCTTGCCCCTGCCATATGTATGATCTCTTTTGTTCAGGATCATGTAAATGTGGCAATGTGTATTCGTATAGTCTGAGGTTTCTCTCCCATGCTGCTCCATATCTAATCCTACTGGTGACATTGGACAGAACATTGGCAGATGGCTTCTTGAGAGGTGTTGAAGTAACTGGATCAGGAGTATCTGTAGAGATTACATAAAACAATAGTTACTAGATTGCAAGTATCCTGCTATAGCTTCTATGGCTGTGACTAAAAATATACAGTACCTTTTGTTTAGAACTTATCACACTTATGCAGCACTGGAAACTGATATTTCAATTTAAATGGTGTCATTGAGTTTAGAGGACATTGAAGTTACAAGTATGTTGGTGAAACCAAGACCACCCTCAAGAAGCAGTTCTAGTCACAAGTCAATACCATGAAAATGGAGACTCCAGTAGGGGAACACTTTCAGCTCCCCAATCATACCATTAAAGACATGTCCCAACAGGTAACTAACTTCGTAGACTAACCATCTCAGACACAGTACACCACAGCAGAGATAGAGAGAGTGGACGGAGTGCCCTAGCACCATTCAACTGAATGGGCTCAATATGCAGGAAGGACATGACTAACTTTATCCTGCTCCATCTCTGTATTCTGCTATAGTTTATTTGCCCTCTCTCCTTACTTAATCCTCGCTTTGTACTCCACAGTTTATCTAAATACCTCTGCTTTCACTGACTCCTTTTGTTCAATACACCATTAACTTCTTTCTTTGTGTTCACCATGTCCTCTCTGTTCCAGGCTCTATTGTGTCTCTTTAATTTACTGTTACTAGTCAGTTTGCCTCTAAAGAAGATCCTGATAATATCAGGCCCACTTACTTTTATAAATTCTCATACACATGTATGCTTTTTAGTGGATGAGCAATATGCTACCATCTTTTTCTTTTCTTTTGGAATTTAATGAGAATGAAATTGTATTATTTTTCTGATCACACCAGATCAGATAAGATTAGCACTGCTCTTCCAGTCTGTAATTCATGCAAGGATAAACATATAAATTTACCTTCTCCTTTCTGAGTGTCAACTGATCTTTCTGTGGTGACAGCCGCTGAGAATGCCTCTGTTTGACTTTCAGCATCTTTCCGGAAAAGATGCATTTGAAACCTATACAATGAAACAAAAAAAATTGTCTGTAAATCATATAACTGAAATAGTAATTTTACTGTACACCCCAAGCTTAATTGTATGCGTAATGAATCTGGTAATGACCAAATCATTACAAACATACATGTTTTTATCATACCTACCCAAGAAAAAATATGAAAGAGAAAAGTAACAAACACTTAGGCAGATTTCAATAATAACATATTGTTAACCCACATTGATTTAAACCCAGATAAGGATGAGATATTCTTTCATACTCTTCTTCAACATATCCATAAACCACGGTACCTTTCAAGAATTGTAAGGATAATTTTGTGTTGCCCAACTGCTTGCCCAACAACTTGAGCTCACATGTCAATGTAAAATTTACTATGTAAACTTCCTGTCTTAGTGAACTGATTGGTTTCATATCGCTAAAAGATGTCCAGTCTTTTGATCAAAGTTTGATGTACACTCATTATTTACCTACTGTGTAAACTTCCTGTTTATGTGAGCAGTTGGTTTCATGTGTGAGAATTGAGATGCTAGCTTACTCCATGACACCATTGTGAAAAATTCCTGTTTACATGAATAGCTTGATTTCAGACTACCATTAATTTAACGCTAGATTACTCTCCACAAGAGATAGTTTCGGCCACCAAATTTAATAGATATTATAATTTTTGAACACTAAACATCAGATCATTCACAAGAAGCTGAACAAAAACAAGCATAGTACTGACTATATATAAAAAATATGATAACTTAGCACAGCATCATAAAGTATGAGCATCAGGCCTACACAAAAAAAACTGGTACTTTCTTACCTCCAGGCATGGCTATATAAAGGTTTATAAAGGTATAGCAATATGTACTAATATGGTCCCTCAATTTGTGAGGCTTATTTACCTAATTTCTTGCATAGCAGTTGGGTTCCTTCAAAAATCCCAAACACAGAAATGTACACATGATTGCTGGAATATTGGACAGACAGTCAGTAGATAACAGTATAACACCCTGTTGCCCACATGAACCATTAAAACTTGATTGCATATATGCTGGCTGTGGCTGACCTTAGAAAAACATAAGGTCTAGTTGCATACGCAGCGGTGTGAAAACATGTGAATCAGTTAGTAGTGATTCTAAATTATTTATGTATAGTAGATGCATTATTTTTATAGGAAAAATTGCAGGTTCATGTGGTTGTACTTGTACAGCACAGTAGGCCTTCCTCACTGGTGTATATTACAAAATTAGGGAATACAGTTACTATGAACACTAAATTCAGATACTTATTACTAATACTATAGGCCTTAGTCCTATGTTATATGCCTAGTTAATTATGACTGGGCATAGGTGAGGCTTTTCTTTCAAATGCTCATTCACAAGAATTATTCCTCAAACAAGGACAGCTGATAACAATTTAAGAACCTGGAGGGGTGGGGATGAACAGATCACCTAGGCCTAGTGGTTACAAAATATATTTCCATCAATCTGTTAAGGCAAAAAAACAGTTTACTTTTTGGTGATGAGAAGGCCCAGCTTTCCATGGTATGAGGAGTGAAACTAAAGACCCCCAGTCCCTGTCAGTCTTCTTTAGGAAGGATATTTTAATTTTCAACTGTATACAGTACAAAGTGGCTATTCTTACGACTAGTTGTAAGAATAATTTCCGACTACGCATGGGCAGTTGCTATTTTTTATGATTAGGAGTACTAATTTTACGACGAGGAGTAGCAATAACTTCCGGTTAGGGTTAGGATTGAGGTTTAGGGTTATATTTAGGGTTAGGGTTACCCCTACTACATGCGCAGTTGCTTTATTTACTTTACTGCACTTGAATTTGCCTTTGTCGTAAGAATAGTTTATAAATAATTGTTACGACTAGTAGTCGTAAGAATAGCCACGGCCTATACAGTATCCTCATGACAAGCATTACCAACAGTGATGATGATGACTCAGTAATACAACTTACTGCTATTTTGTGCTAGGATAAGTATGATAAGGTTAGCATACGCTAGGTCCATTGGAAAAATAATGAATGATAGGCCTAGTTACAAAGCCTAGGCTCATCAAATCATGTATGTTACAAATACAATAGCATAGACACTGCAAAGTTCGAACACCTAAGCCTTAAAATACCCCAAAAACTATCTTCATTTTATTGACAGATATGTACGTACATACTTGCGCACGGGTCATTTTGGAGAGGAAATAACTGTAGCTTCCTAGTTTTTAGTGATATTGGCTTTCGCTTGTAGGCTATCATGGTGAAATTGTGTATTTCTTAGGGGTGTCCGAACTTTGCAGTTTTCTGTACTTCGCAATACTGACAGTTACCTAGGACAATACCTTGTAGTAGCATGGTGGGCTCATAATTGACGCACTTAAGGATTTGTTCAATGATATCTATCAAGGAAAAATCCAAAACACTCAACTTTATGTGTTTTTCATATGTGTAGATCCTCAGAAATGTTCTGATCTCAAAATATTTAAGGTTCTGTGCTTATGCACCGTACAATTGAGCAGAATTTGACCACAAAATGTCTGCCGTGTCAAGTTCTTTCATACCCCTAAATTGACACATTCGTTGTAAAGCTAACTGTAGTGTAGGCCTTAGTATACATCCATTGACTTTAGATGCTGTTTGCTATGCTCTGAGCCTCTAAGCTCAGCCTGGTCAGGTTCCAGAGAGCAGTGTTATCATATTGAGGTGATGTTGGTTATTTTTAGGGAGTAAGATTTCCAAATGACCAAAAAATGTGCAAAACTGGTGGGAGGGTGTTAAAAGCTTAAAAAATACCACAATTTGGTCAGCAAATAGCTGAAATGATTTCAAACTCATGAAATATGTAATTCTGCTTGACTGCAAAAAGTTTAGGTGGCCTGATGTATCGTTGCTAGTAATAATTGAAGGTGCGTCAATTACGGGGGTGCGTCAATTATGAAGCCTTGACTATACTACTATGTACTAGTATTACCCTATACAGTTTTAGCCTAGCTTAGCAAATCATTACCTTTTTGTGTGATCCTGAAGCAAATGTTCTGCGAAATCTGCGTTGCTAACAGAAGTCAAATCGTGGACATGTTTGTAGAGCTCTTTCTCCATTTGCCAGTTTACGTAGGAACGTAGAAGATAGATCTTCGTGGCATCTCTTCGTCGCTGTTGTTCCTTTGCACTGCTGTTTTTGTCAGGTCCATGCAACAATGGCTTTCCTCCACTTGAACCTACGCTCGTTCCAGGATAATGTCGTTTTCTTTCGCCCGATTCTCCTTGCCCTGATCCCTTTTCCATGATTGTCACTATACTCTAGTCTAATCGAATGTATTTGTACGAAAATCGTACAGTATTCTTTACTCAAAAGGCACACAAACAACAAACTATCGCGTACGAAAATCCTTTGCGGTAAACAGCACAATAATCTGAAATGCTGTGTTATAACATTATGTGTGCATGGGTACGGGCTTGTTACGCATACGCTTGCCTGTGCTATTCACTGATCTAAATTTGCCACCGAGGTCACGTGAGTTTTCGGGGTCCCATTAAACCTCGCTGAAACCTCGAAAATGCCAGCGCCCTCTAAAAAAAGTCTACGAGCGATATCGCCTTTAACGTTGACAGTAGGTGACTCAATTGTGACATCAACGCTGCCAAGTATCAACATGCAAACTGGATCCGGAGGTCCTGGAAATAATGCAACACCGGGTCAACCATCATCAACTCTGCTTCTAGTTATCATAGCCGGTACCAGCGTTGCTTTAATTCTTGCAGTGGTTTTGTCTGTCATTGCATGTCGCTGTTTGTATAGAGAAAGACAAGACGTCGAAAATGAACATCAATATTTTACCGTTCTTTACGAGACGGTGTTTAGGAGAGGTCTGAGAAGTGATGATGGAACTCTGGATCGTAATAACACCAGGTCCTCTGAATATAGTAAACCTGTAACTTATGAACACAATATGAAAGCTTTTATGCCACAACCGTTAACCAATCACAACGACAACAACACCGACGACAACAATCTCAATAAAAGCCAATCTGATGACAAATATGACACAGTGAACCGCTCATTTAACCATGACGTTGACGAAAAGCGCGATGACGATTAAGAAAATCCTCATGGAGTTGTCGAATTGGATAACGTGCCTCATCACGCTGATAATTATTGAAAATAAACATACTGGAGACACTCAATTATATTCCAATTCTGATTCAAGTTGCCTGCTTTTGTTTACACAACTAACGGTAACAGAGTCTTTTGAAGTATACAAAATGTGAACGTGTACAGTGTTGTTAAATAGAGTTTTGCTTAGATTTGTTTTTCATTGCAAGCTGCCTAGTTACTCCCTGCACATGTGTGGCATGCAAAGTGAAGTATGAAACATTCGGTTACTGAAAACACCTTATTAATCTCTTCGACTATCATATACGGACAGACAAATGGTGATCGTGAAACAGTTCATAATACCGCTCCAAACGAGCCAGAACAACTTCAAGAAACGTCAATGTAATAACAGTAGATATGACGTAGTGATACACAGGATATGTTTTTCTGATTAAAAGATATTGCTATTTTATTTGAAATTGGATGAAATCTTCCGTTTCGTGTTTGTATATACAAGCAGGGATATGTCACAGGCGATTGGCGGCGAATCTTCCGTAGCAATGGTTTGCATTAGAAACATTGTTACGATATTATAGCATCCCCATTTCCATATTATCACCCACCCTACATCTCCAACCCCCCCCCCCAACACACACATACACATCAGCGTTGACGTTTACACCTATGAACATTTGATGGAAATGTCCGTTTGTTATTAAAAGCATTACACTAATGTGAGTTCATTATACGGTGGGTATGTTTACAAAACGAAATTATGGTTGATAAAGCTCAGCAGAGATCAGATGGTCATATTTAACGAACGTTAATCATCAATATAGCTGTGTTAAAACCCTTTACATGTGCTGAGGCTCTCTCAGAGTTCTCCAAATGGATGAAAGATTATTTTCCTAGTTCGTGTCTTGATGTTATTTCTAAACAAAATAATTTTTTTAAATTTTAATTCTCACCTTAGGCGAAGTATTTCTACCTCATATGTATGATATAGTGAGTGGCATGTGAAGTGTTCATATTCATATATAGTGTAGGGCTGGCCTAGAATGTTTTTATAGATATACCTTACGTAATTGCGTTTATTGCGTTTATTGTAGGCCTATATTGTACATATATAATTTCAAGACAGCTGACAATGAAGTGATTTCCTATATTTTGGTATAAATTGGTGGCGGTCAATTGATCTTAAACTGTATTAACATAAACTATCCTTAGAACAATGGAAACAAATAAAAGTGGAGTCCAATAGTGACAATCAAAATAAATATAATGGAAGTTTTTACCCCGTTCGGTGAGTCAATTTATCTGACTGACGTTTGAGAACAACTTAGGGTATATAAAGCGGTAAGCAGATGTAATTTCAAAACTCAAATTTTGCTATATGGAAGAAATGTTTATACCACATATGAAATCTTAACAGTTAAACATTAAATCAAAATCCTCTAACACCCTGCCTAAACTTGTGACAATTTTTCACGTTATGACTTATTGAATTTAAAAACCTGCCCACCACAAGCCCCTAACCCCCGCCTCCCCCCTCCCCTTTACTTCGTCACCAGTATCAGAAAGATGCTTTATGTATGTGTTTCATATTAAAGGGTTCAAAATATTAAGAACTCAATGTTTGGTAGGTGTTAATTAAAAACTAATTAAGCAATAATTTCTTTTAAATTGTGTAAGTTTTTGTACTACAAGGGTATTAGTTTTGGTATTGATGAATAATTTTTCTACTGTAGAATTTAGCTAGTAGAAAGATGCATCAATTGTAAAATGTAAGATGTAAATGATTTAGATGTCACACAAGAAAGAATGAAATCTTTGTTTGGTACAAAAAAAAAATCACCAATATGTTTGTTATTCACTAATGTGAAGACTTCGATTTTCTACGGTATGAAGCTGTGCGATCTCAGATCTAAATATTCTCTCTAAATTTAACATTAAATGAATACAATGTCAATTCCCTTTTCAACAGTTTTCATACTATTCCAATCTGTTGATAAAAACAGAATGCCTTCTGTCTTGTGATTCATTTACTTGATACATAGAAAAGTTAGTCTCCTTCGAAACTTCCCTAACAATGCACTATTTAAAACATTAAGAAATGGCATTTGTAGTGACGTCATACATTGTAGATGGCACTGCTCGTATATGCCTACGCTTAGTACACTACACTAATTCTTTTCCCATAAATCTAAATGAAAATGTTAACAGTGAATGATATACCCCGTCTCCTAGCGTGACGCAGAGGCGACGGCAGCGGGTTAAATCGGGGAAGGGTAGGAGGGTGGGGGTGTGCGGGGACATGTGACTTTCATCATACAAGAACGCATGCACGTCCTATACACAAATGTGGTTGAGTAATGGAAATGATAGCAACATTTTACATCTACGCCCAGGCCCTAACCGAATCACATTTTTCTCAAATTGGAGGGACAGTGTATGATGTTTGTGAAAAACTTGTATCTAGCCCGCTCTAGTGTGTTGGAAAGTGACGAATTTAGTATGTAAGTATTAGTCAGCCAAATGGCGGCATTATGTTATGTATATAAACCGTAAAAAAAACGCCTTTTCGATTTCTGATTGGTCATCTCGACGTGTGACGAAAGTTGTGTACACTAAACTAATTCCTTCCCACCAAATCTAAATGAAAATGTTAACAGTTAATGATATACCCCGTCTCTAAGCGTGACACAGAGGCGCCGGAAGCGGATTCAATCAAGGGAGGGGTAGGGGGGTTGGGTTTAGTGGCACACACCTGCGATGGCAAGTGGAACATGTTACTTTCATCATGCAAGAACGCATGCACATCATATACACAATTTATAGTTGAATGATGGAAATGATAGCAAAACATTTTACATCTAAGTCCCCTTACCGAATCATATTTTTCTCAAATTGGAGGGACAGTGTATGATATTTGCGGAAAACATGTATCTGGCCCGCACTAGTGTGTTGGAAAGTGACGAATTTAGTATGTAAGTATTAGTTAGTCAAATGGCGGCAATGTGTTATGTATATTAACCGTATTAAAAAGCGCCTTTTCGATTTCTGATTGGTCATCTCGACGTGTGACGTAATTCGTGTAAATTGGAAGGAGTTGCTATAAGTTCTAGTGTCAGGATATTCCACATAATTTCCTCATTGACTTACTAAATTAAAATACTAAAGTTTTACCCAATTGTTGTAGAATAATTCACTAGATAGAAACTATATAACCCTCATTGGATAGTCGCCACTTTCCACTTCCATATCATGACAACATGAGTATGTGAATGCTTTGAGAGCTCAATGTTGCCGTCACTTGTAAACAAATGTCTTTACTCACCGGTAAACATATTTCCCACACATGCTTCTTTACTTACCGATAAACACGTTTCCTATGCTGCTCTTTGAAGGGATAACATGTCCTATGACCAATTTGAAGTGAATAATGCATCCCAAAATCCTTACTGAATTCTAATGGATACATGATGTAATCAACATAAAACGCCATTAATTTTTTTTTTTTCAGGTTAATGGTTCGGATCCCGTTATATACAAATTTCTTTCTTCATTCCCTTCCTTGTAAAGCAATGCCCCGTTTACAATTTTTATAATAGAACGAACGAAACAACTGCACTTTAAGGAACGACTTTAACTTCAAACGGCTTGTTTAATCAGAAGCTAGAATTTGATTTCTATATAGATATATTATAATTAGAAAAAGAACTTTAATGAAAAACATGATAAAAAACACTGATACGCAAGCGAACATTGAACAGAACTTGAACTTCACACGATGGTCAAGGGACATGCCTGGTAGCACTCATCAGTGAATCCTCTTCAGATACAATGGTGTCTCTGTTTTCTTTCTTTCTTCCTTCCTCCTCCTTCATTCCTTATTGTTATTTTTTCATTATTTGTTTGAAGTTGATGGGGCAACTTGCAGGTAGAGAATCAATCCTTAATTATACGTACATAACCCATACATAGTGTATATGTTAGTGTAAAAGTTTTCCTTAAGGAAGTAATATCGTGCGTCCACGCAGTTAGTAGGCCTATCAGGCGCGTATCCAGGATTTTCTAACCCGGGGCGCGCGAATTAGCATCTAAGCGGAGCGCCACCATCGGTTGGCGCGGAGCGTACAAGAAAATTTCTGGTTTTGATACCCCCCAGATCACCGGAAATGGCACTTCTCGGGCTTGAAAATGACCAACCAGATGTACACTTTTGCCTGAGAACCAAGTATTTCCCAAAAGTTTTTTTCCATCCATAACCTTTTTGAAGATTGTAACCAGTCACTCATCATGTTCGACCTCATTGCATGTCCTATGGATCATTGCTTTTGTAGGCGATTCTACGTCACGGCCCACAATATCCGAAAGCCCCACTTTTCAAGGTTTTAAGCCGATTATTTGTTGAGAATTTGAGAATTCCCATTTCTCGTGAATAAAAATCACTTGAAAACATACCCATAATGTTGCACAAAATTCAATCTATGGACAACCAATATATAAAAACCTCCTTCAACCCCTAATAGACAGGTCAAAATTGCACGAGTAGAAGAAAGTATGATGAAGAATGTTGGTCGGGAAATTGTCGAAAATTCAGACACAGTTAATTTATTGGTGTAGAAATATTGCAACCTCTTATAATGGCTATTATAAAACTTGGTTGAAGGAAATGAAAAATAGCAGATATTTCCAATATCAGGTATATCGAAACCGAACACTACACACATAGGCGTAGGTCCCGTAGGAGGCGGGGGCTGCAGCCCCCCCCCCCCGCAACCAATTTTTTCCCATTTTTTTCGGGCACCTACTGAAAGAAAAATAAATAGCAATGAATAGCTTAAAATGATCTCCTTGGTAATTAAAATAAAGTTGTAAGCTTGGCCGACATTACTACTGTAAAAGAGAGTTTTGACATAAATGGATCTGTATGCTTTTTCTCCATCTACATAAGACATTTGGTTGTTTACATTAGCATCCGGCGGTATACTGTGCAACTTTCACGGACCGTGCGGTACACGATGCCATGCAATGTAATGACCGATGCTTACTTATATGATATTGACATCGACATGTTGAACGCGCGCGAAAAATTTCGGCTTTTTTTCGGGCAAGTCGTTACAGCCCCAAATCCAATTGGGCTCCTACGCCTTTGACTACACACATAGACAGTTTTTTGAGGCTGTTCATTGGCGCGAAGCGTACAAGAAAAATTTTGGCCGAAAATGCCTCCCAGATCGCTGGAAATGACACTTCCCAGGCCTTGTAAGTTGCATCTAAGCATTGTCTATTTTGAAATTACTAGCGATGTCATAAAGAAAACTTAGTGAGAGAGGAAAAATGGAAACGTCAAAAATGGAGTTGCAGGTGTAAGGGGTAGGGTGAGGCGCACACCCCCTCCGTAATCCTTGATCTGTCACTGGCTACCCTGTGTATATAATTGGGATCAGCGCTTTAACTATGACTGTTCCTCTTTCTCTTCCCGAGGTCTTGGCTCTCTTCTACTCCCTCCTTTTCTTCTTTCTCTCTCTTTTTTCTTTTTCTTTTCCCTTCCTTTCTCTCCTCCTTTTCTTTTTTTCCCCCTCCTTTTCCCTTTTTTCTTCTCTTTTTTCTCTCCTCTTTTCCTTACCCGGGGGGCGCGCGCCCCCAACGCCCCCCCCTGGATACGCACCTGCCTATAGACACTATTCAAAAAAAGTTTTTTTTGCCAGGAGTAACGATATCAATGTGTGACATTGGACACCTCAATGAATGATTACAACACCTAACGGAGTTGGTTCATTGGAGACTAGTTCTTGTTATATTTGCAAGGCTTTACAAATTTCGGCGATTTCGAAGCACAACTAACTTACCACAAACCTGTAGTATTCTTTGGCAGGTACGAATATAACTTGAAGAGAAAAGAAGTATTTGTCGAAAAGAACGCAACAATATTTTTCTGATCGTTGGGCCATCGCAGTTTTACCTCATAACAACGCCAAATGTTTTAAACCGGCTTACTTACTTAGTGGTATATGATGACGTTGCATATACGCTGATGACCAAAATTTGTGACGTGACTATATCTATGCAACAACCATACTTCTCAACGAGTGATTGCGAGTTTCGAAGCTGCTGTCAAAAGACTATAACAGTACAGGTATGCTTTTCATTTGGTATATGTAGCCTGATACTACATGATTGATTACATTAAGAAAATTTTCCTGGAAGGAATAACGTACTTGATTAAACTTCTATGTTGGAGTTCTATCACCGCGTGTTTGATATTTTCACCTCTCATGTAAAGGAGAGATAATACAAGAACACAGGCTTGAGTTCAGTATTTCAGCAATATGGCACCAAGAAGACTAAATAGCTACATAACCTTATTCGCAATCATATTGGCCTTGGATTCTTTACTCCTCGTCACGTTGGCAGAACTAACTTTTGGTCCAGAAGACCCAAGTGTAAATGAGGTCATATTTGAAGGAGAAAATGTCGCTCTCATCTGTCGTGTGACTGATGTGACAACTGGTGAAATTGTGACCTTTGATGTAACCAGAGGAGAAACAAATATAATCATCAACAACGAAGACGTTTCCGACGACGCTATTTCTCAATTTGAAATAATGGACAACGAAATAAGATTCGTCTTACTTTTCGTCAAAGTTAGTAACACAACTTCCTATAAATGCGCGGTTACATCCAAAAACCAGATAACGCAAATTAAGTTCTATGATCTGACAGTTTCACCCTCAAACATGGCTCAGTGTCGTCATAACAGCACATATATGATGTTATCTACAGACACGCTTAGCCTCTCCTGTTATTATTTATCTTCTTTTTATTCTGATAATCTTGTTTGGATTAAGATGGATTATCATCACAGTTGACATCTGACCTCACTGTAGGGAGTAATAATAAAAGGCATCTAGTCACTTATGTCCAACCGTCGGAAGAATTGAGCCTGTCTAACTATTCCTGTCAAACATCGGCTAATCTAAATCCTCGTTTACTCGAAACTTCTCGAGGTTGCAACGCTGGTTCATTTATTGTTTATAGTCAGCCTTTAGTTACATTTTCACCAAATCGCAAATCTATAGCAGCAGGCCAAAGTCGCAATGTAACATGCATTGACGTGAGTATACAGGGCACAACTACCGCTGCTATATGTCCAGTGCAAACACAAGTAACAAACGTTTCTTTCCACAAGTTTGGTTCTAATATTCTTGAGATTAAAGTATCGGATTCAGTTAAAAATGGCACCCTCATAGATATTACATGCAACGCATTTTTAATGTTCACTAACGTTATAACTTACACCTTAACGTTGGCAGTAGGTGACTCAATTGTGACATCAACGCTGGCAAGCATCAACATGCAAACTGGTTCCGAAGGTCCTGTGACCAATGAAACACCGAACCAACCCATGTCAACTCTGCTTCTAGTTATCATAGCCGGCACCGGCGTTGCATTTATTGTTGCAGTGGTTTTGTCTGTTATTCTATGTTATTGTATGTGTAGAAAAGGGAAAGACGTCGAAAATGAACAGCAAGATCTTGCCGCTCTGTACGGGACAGTGTTAAGGAGAAGCCAAAGACGAAATGATGGCACACTGGATCTTAATAACACCAGGTCCTCTGCATTGAGTAAACCTGTAACGTATGAACGCAATATGATAGCTTCTATACCACAACCGTTAACCAATCACGAGGACAACAACACCGACGACAACAATGTCAATAGAAGCCAATCTGATGACAAATATGGCAGAGTAAACCGCTCCTTTAACCATGACGTAGACGAAAAACGCGATGACGAGGAAGAAAATCACTATGGTGATGACGAATTGGATGACGTGCCTCATCACGCTGATTATTATTAAAAATTAACATAATTATGGAGCCAATAAATTTGACTCCAATTCTGATTCAATTGGCGTTCAATTGTCAACACAACTAACGGTATAAGCAAATTGCAAATAGATATACCGGTGACGACATTTATAGCTGAAAACACCAAAGCCATGACTTTATTGAAAACTATAGATGTGTTTTAGGATAACATATCATGATTTTTGATTTAAGAAAATATATCTTGATTTTTGGTTTTAGAAAGGGAAAAATATGGAGTAACTCTTACCGGCTTTGCAAACTTGTGAAGGGCACCGAGGATCAAAAAGTCGGCAATGTCGGACTTTAATAAAAAAATAAAAAAATTGATACGCAAGTGAACATTGAACAGAACTTGAACTTCGCATGATGGTCAAGGGACATGCCTTGTAGCACTCATCATTAAGATCAAGGCTTCGGTCACAATGGTGTCACTGTTTGCTATCATCATTCTTTTTTCCTTCCTTTCTTTTTTTCCTTCTTGTATTTTTTTTATTATTTGTTAAGAGTGGGTGGATCAACTTGATAAGCACACAGTAGTCGCTAAATTTAAGTTTGATAATTTTTTTTGGTAAACGTCCAAACAAAAAATATGCTTGAACTAAATATAGTTTAACGTATACAGGGAAGCAATACTAGCTTCAGTGTCGTCACTCCCACGTGACAAGCCCTCAACGTATGATAAACCCATCCGTGCATGTAGAGAAACAATCCTAGTTATACGTTCATATCTCATACATAGTGCATATGTTATCGAAAAGTTTTCCTAAAGGAAGCAATCACATGCTTCCACGCAGTTTGTAGGTATACAGACACCATTCAAAATAAGTTTTTTGCCAGGAGTATAACGATATCAACGTGTGACATTGGACACCTCAATGAATGATTACAATACCTAACGGTGTTGGTTCATTGGAGACTAGTTCTTGTTGTATTTGCAGGGTTTCACAAATTGCGACGTTTTCGAAGTAGAACCAACTTAAGAAAAACTGTAGTATTCTTTGGCAACTACGAACATCACTTGAAGATAAAAGAAATATTTTGTTGTACACAACGCGACAATATTTTACTGGTCATCGCAATTTAACCTCATCTTAAACCAGATTACTTACTTCTTACTTATTGGTGTATGGTGGTGTTTCTTTTATACTCTGTGTATACTCGATATAAATTTTACGTGGAAGTTTTATATTTATCAGCAAAGGAGTGAAGCTTCTTATTTAGTGTGAACATTGTGTTTTGTTTATGTCGCAGGCAACAGTTGTTGATCAACATGGAATTAAAAGACTTTATATAGTGGGAACTGGATTATATTTCATCTGATATGCTAGATTGTATTCGTATAGTAGGTTGCAATCGTGAAAGTTGTACGGTTCGTATAACTTTATAACTTGAGACGGTTAGGATAGTTTCCATAGAAAGAGCAATATATATCATTTTAATATCATCTGTAAAGGAAAGATAATATAAGAAACATAAGCCTAGGTTCAGTATTTCAGCAACATGGCACCAAGAAGACCAAATAGTCACGTAATTTTATTCGTAATCCTATTGGCATTGGATTCTTTATTCTTCGCTGCTGTGGCAGAACTAACTTTTGGACCAGAGGACCCAGATAATAATGAGGTCATATTTGAAGGTGAAAATGTCACCCTCATCTGTCGTGTGACTCATGTCACAACTGGTGAAATTGTTAACTTTAGTGTAACACTGGGAGGAACAGATATAATTATCGACAACAATGACGTGTCCGACGGTGCTATTTCTCAGTTTGAAACAATGGACAACGAAATCAGATTCGTCTTATATGCCGCCAAATATGATACCACAATTCCCTATAAATGCGCGGTTACATCCAACAACCAGATGACGCAAATGAAGTTCTATGCTCTGACAGTTTCACCCTCAAACGCAACTCAGTGTCGACAGAATAGCACATATGAGAAGTTATCTACAGACACGCTTAGACTCTCCTGTTTTTATTTATCTTCCTTTTATTCTGATAATCTTGTTTGGATAAAGACAGATTCAAATGGAATATCATCGGAGTTGACATCTGACCTAATTGCAGTGAGTAATAATAAAATGCTTCTTGTCTCTTATGTCCAACCGTCGGAAGAATTGAGCCTGTCAACTTATTACTGTCAAACATCGGCTAATATAGATTCTAGTTTACTCGAACCCTCTCAGGGTTGCAACGCTGGTTCATTTGTTGTTTATAGTCAGCCTTTAGTTACTTTTTCACCAAATCGCCAAACTATATCAGCAGGCGAAGTTCGCAATGTTACATGCATTGATGTGAGTATGCAGGGCATACCTAACCGACCAATCTGGGAAAACCAATTACCAGTAACAAACGTTTCTTTCAAAACGTTTGGTTCTCATATTCTTAAGATAACAGTGTCGGATTCAGTAAAGGATGGAACCCTTATAGATATTACATGTACCGCGTTTTCAAGTCTTGGCACAATACCTTACACATTAACGTTGACAGTAGGTGACTTAATTGTGACATCAACGCTGCCAAGCATCAACATGCAGACTGGTTCTGAAGGTCCTGGGACTAATGATACACCAAGTCAACCCTTTTCAACTCTGCTTCTAGTTATCATAGCCGGCACCGGCGTTGCTTTTATTCTTGCAGTGGTTTTGTCTGTTATTTTATGTTATTGTATGTGTAAGAAACGAGAAGTCGTCGAAAATAAACAGCAAGATTTTGCCGTTCTTTACGGGAAAGTTTTAAGGAGAAGTCAAAGAAGTAATGATGGAACACTGGATCTTAATAACACCAGTTCCTCTGAATATAGTAGACCTGTAACTTATGATAACAATGGGGGAGTTTCTTCATCACAATCGTTAACGAATCACGAGGACAACAACACCGACGACAACAATGTCACTATAAGCCTACCTGATAATAAATATGACAGAGTAAACCACTCCATTAACCATGACGTTGACGAAAACCAAGATGACGAGGAAGAAAATCCCTATAGAGATGACGAAATAGATGACGTGCCTCATAACCCTGATTATTATTAAAAATTAACATAATGATGGAGCCAATAAATTTGACTCCAATTCTGATTCAATTGGCGTTCAATTGTCAACACAACTAACGGTATAAGCAAATTGCAAATAGATATACCGGTGACGATATCTATAGCTGAAAACACCAAAGCCATGATTTTTTTGATAACTAAAGATGTGTCTAAGGAAAGTCCATTTTTATTTTTGGTTTGCCGAAAGGGAAAACTATGGAGTAACTCTAACCGACCGTGCAAAATTGTGAGAGGACCGCGGATTGCAAGTTTGGCAATGACTAATACGCGGATCGCAAAGTCGGTAATCGCTATTACAGTTAGATTCGTCCAGCACGGCAGCATACAGAAACGTTGTACTTAAAGCCAAAGCCAAAGTGAAGTAATCAGGTCTTACATCCGGAGTCTATGCATACTAAGTTCTTCAATACCGCCCTCATTAACCATCGGGGGAAACATTTTATACTGTAGTTTTGATTATAATTCATTCGTTTACTCCAGATGATCTGATATATGATCCAGGGCAAAAGGGCCTTTATCATGGCAACTGTTCATCATGGTAACTGTAACTGGATTATGATCTTGCTGTTGATTCTCTTTAAAATATGATACATTTGCAAGGCATTTGCTTAAAGCTGTAAATATGGATTGAAGAAATGGTGAAGCAAATAGAGTGTCGACTCCGCAACCATTAGGTTCCAGTTTGTAAACACCACAAGGAAACAGATTCTCTTGAAGAATTCAAATATTGCATTTGTATAGTGTTGTTTCATTGGATTTGTTTTTGTTTTTTTCATTGCAACATGCCTCGTTATTCCCTAAACACTCATCAAAAACATATTACTTCATGCAAAATGGTGTTCCATGGAAAATATGGTTGATAAAGCTCAGCGGAGATCAGATAGATTAGCTAAACAATGAGGTGGTCATAGTTAACAAACTTTAATCATCAATTTGGCCCAAGCAAGTGCTAAGGCTCCCTCAGAGTTTTCCAAGATTTACAATGTTAATTTCACGTTTTCGTGTCTTATTTTTATTTCTAAAAAAAATAATTTTCAAAATTTTGATTCTTACCTTTAGCGGAGTGCTTTAACCACCTACGTATGATATGTTGTGTG